>NW_028301581.1:2275000-2502500 GCF_042242905.1 Orbicella faveolata | reverse complement strand
CCTTTCCAGCTCATTTTCCTTGTCTTCGTTATCACCTACAGAAATAAAATTTGAGAAAAAAAAAAAACACGGTCAAAGGTGGCTAAAAAAGTTGTGCACCTACAGTGTTGAAAATTAGCACTCACCCACTCACAAATGTGAGTGTGAAAAGAGTTGCACGAGTACTGATCAGTTGATCACTGTGACTGTGGATTGCAATATGAAATTGAGGATAGTATTACCTTTCGCTTTCTTGTCATGTGTTTTTCTCTTCTTGGGGGGTTGCTGATCAGCTGAAAAATAAATCCCATTAATTGCATATCAATCATACAACTTTGTAACTCTTTTGCAAATAAGAACAAAACTCACGAAAGTGTGCACATAATATTATTTCATCAATGGTGATTAAAATCCAGTACATTACACCACACTGTAAAATGAAATCTAAACCAAAGCACTTATTTATTTAATATAATTAGTAAGAACAACAGCATGAGAAATAAAAATGGGAAAAAACTTACTTTATCACCCTTCCCTTGATCTCTGGAAGTCTCTGCTCTCTCTCTGTCCTCATTATCATCTATATTATGTCAATTGAAACAAGCCAATTGGTTAGCTTTTAATACAATTAAGGATAACAAAAATAAAAGAACTTGTAATACAGTAAATGCCAATCAAACATGCAGCAGTCAAACCCAACTGAACACCGTTTATTGTTCAAGTGGTTTTAGGTTTTATTTCATATTTTCAATTGAATGACTTTACTGAAATAATTTATGAGAGATATTTTGAAATGCACTTTGATTGAATCGAAACAGTATTTTTGTGAAATTGATTTGCATTCTATATTTCTCTTTTTTTACCTTGGTCCCGTACATTTTCCCTCACTTTCTGGGATGGGTTCCGTTTCCTTTTACTGCTTGTACCATCTGGGAGAAATATAACAAAATTGCTTCTGATTATAAATGTAGTTGTATGTTACATCATTTCATTTTTTAAAACAAGTGAGTCTATAAACATCAATAATTAAAACTTTACCGTTGACATCACTGTGAGCGTCAGCAACTTTCTGAACCAAACTTGCCTCAAACTCCAGAGCCTTTTCCTTTGTTCCTAATAATAGAGATAAGAAGACTTGAACCTGACCTGGCCCTTTTCAAAGAACGAAAATGCAGCATGGAGAGTTAAGTAACTTTAGGGGAATAAAATTTCTCAGTTCGCTTTGAAACTCCCGCCATCAGTTGCCCTGTTTTGAATTAGGCCGCTTAGATTTTTTTGGAATGTGGACTTTGGTCTGTGAGCCGATTAACGGCCATCTAATGATCACTCTCAGTTAAACGTACTGGTATAAAAATCATCTCGGTTTGCTTGCTTTAAGTTGAAGAAAATTCGATCCGGAGTATAAAGAGGAGATTAAAAAGGGTAATTCATCTTCCGACTGAAACAAAATTGTTTTCACTTAATAACGGAGAAAGGCTAAACTGACTTGTGCTGCTTGCAATGAATTAACCAAAAAGTCTATTAGCTCTGATTTCTCACCGTTGGCCTAATTTACCACCGCATACGTACATGTGATGCTTTCAATGTTTTGAGTTTCAGTGACTGGACAAATATATTTTAAAACCTCAACCATTAAAGAGTTTAAGGTACTGCACTCACTGCATACTTTCAAAATCTCCGCCTTGTAAATAGCAATCCTTCCCTTACTAATACCCACCGATACATCTACCGTGCTGCCTTCTTTAAGTTCGACGTTCTCGCCAACAACTTTCTTTTCATGAACGACACTTACGCTATTTTCGTTCACCCATTGAACAACAATGAAAACCATCTTAAGTTAATTGCAGATCGAAGAAAGGAAGTTAAGTACAATCGTGTATATTCCACGCACAAGCGATCAACCGAGAAGATTGAAAAAAAGGCGGCAATTAGTCACGTGAAATCATGCTTCGTGAGCGCTCCTGTGATTGGTTCACATGAGAGAACCCGCTGGACTAACCGATTGCAGTATCAAGAAATCAATAGCGAAGCGCCCTCAGGCGATCCATGTGACATAGTCTAGATGATGGATCCAAGTTGTGTGGGAAATTTTGTGGGAAAACCACTCTATACAGAGATTAATCACGAGAATGGAACATATTTTAAATGTTCGATTTGTTGCCGATCGTTGTCGAGGAAACAAAGGATCGAAAGTCACTTAAGCTCTGTCCACGGCAAAGGTAAGAAATTGATCCACATTTTCGAATCGTTTTTGCATTCAAGAGGTTTCAAAACTATATCATTAAGTCTTTATGTGATCTCTTTGTTCTCTAAAAGCGGAATATAGCAAACGAAAGTATAAGAAATACCTTGATGATCCCGGTGTTCCAGTACCAAAGTCAACCAAATACGACCTCATGAAAAATTCAAACATGTCTTCACAGTCCAACTCATCTTCTTCGTTGACCCTTCAGTCTTACTTTTTTGCTCAACAAGAAATAGAAAGGGAACAAGATCATTCGACTTCATGTGAATATGAAGGCACATTGCAGGAAATAGAGAACGGATATGCGGAGTCCCAAACCAGCTTGGAGAAAATCCAGAGCACGAGCACTGTAAATGAAAATGAAGCCGAAATGCTGCCTTCTTGTGAAACATTTACATGTGGTTCAGGAGACTCTGACAGCGAGTGTGGTGAAATTTCGTCCGACAGCGACTCTGATTCAGTAACTTCTGGGTTTTTCTTAGAGTCTGGGGACTCAGATACCGATTGCCAAGATTGAATCGATTCGAAAATCATTTTCAGCCCAAGAAGAAGCATGCATGTCCATTCTTTCTTTAATTGCAAGACACTGCATCACGACAGAGGCTGCAAAAGATATCATTGATTTGTTGAAATTGCTTTGCCCAGCAAACGAGCTATTGCAATCTTTAACTTACTCAAAGGTGCAGGAAGTGTGTGGAAATTGTACTGTTTTCACCTATGACATTTGTGAAAATTGTCTTGGTCTGTTTCCAACAAATGTGGAGGATCAAGTGGTCTGTTCAACGACAGGCTGCAATGGGTATGTACATATCAGCACTTTGTGGGCATGTATAATTTGAAATGCATCTGCTCAATAAATTATTATTGTGGTGCTTGACATTAACCATTATCCATGCAGGAATTTTTAACTCTACCCAAATTCACAACTAATCTTCACCGACCTGATATTGCATGATACCATGGATTTTGGGCTGTATTCGGGTGTGGTAAATAACTAATCGTACCTTATTGTTACGACGCTTTGGCGGCTTATCACAATTGTTTTGTCTTGCCATGAGTATTTTGGCTCCACTGCATTTCTCCAAAATACGAACCATGGCTCGACAAAACTCACCTGATATAGTACTGAAACATACAAAAAAGGTACAATTACTCATAAATTTCAATTAACCGGCTTGACATTGCATAATTTCATGGATTTTGAGCTGAATTTTGGTACAATTCGCTTAACTGAGAAAATTAAATTTTTTCTTGCAGTCTGAGGTATAAGGGAAGTATCCACAAGCAAGGGAAGAAGCTTCACAAAAATAGTTTTGTAACTGTTGACATCTTCAGTCAACTGAAGTGTTTGTTAGAACGTAAGTAGAGCCTCTGCAGTCTTGAAACTGAATTGTTTTACAATTATTAACAGGCAATATCTGAGTGAACGAGGTATTTATTTTTATGGCATTGCCTCTGTAAGATCAAAATAACTGTTGGAATAATTTATTTCGCAGCGGGGAGGTTAATGGTTTACTAGTAACTATAAAGCTATAAACTTTGCTATACCTGTACATGAATGAATTCTGCATGTAAAATAATTTTATTTAGTCAGTAAACTACTAAATCATTAAAAAAAACCAAGCAATTGTATATATGATTCAGAACTTGAAAATTCAATTGAATAAATTATGTATCAAAGTAAAATAGATATAGATAGATAGACAAACAGACAGATAGATAGATACGACAAATTTAAAAAAATTGAAAGACTTATGATTCACAACTTGGTAACTAAGCAAATATCAATTTTTTTTTTTTGGGAAGGAGAAGGAATATGGCAAACTATTCAGGCGAGAAGTGAGCAACGTGGAAAGGAAATAATCACAGACATTATTGATGGGAAATATTATACAAGATTATGTGGACCTGGACAGTTCCTGAGTGATATATCCAACATAAGTTTCATCTTCAACACAGATGGTGCCCCTTTATATTCCTCCTCAAGTGTATCCCTTTGGCCTGTGTTTTTAGCTATCAATGAACTTCCATCTCCAGACAGGTACAAACAAATTATTGAAATCTATCATTTCCTGTAAACATAATTATTCTACCATTTACACACTGAGGTGCCTAAAACTATATTCAACTGGAGCCTCATCAGAAGACTATTAAATGAACAAATTATTGTTGGTTGTAAGAACTAAAACAGAAATGTTTCTTTTTACTTATTTAATTTAACTTTTTTACATTATAGGTTTTCAAAGACAAATATGATGCTCTGGGGTATTTGGCAGGGGAAGGGAAAACCCCCGTTTAATGCATTCTTTGAGCCTTTTGCCACTCAAATGAACAAACTGTATAAGGAAGGTGGGTGTTTGAGACATGCCTTCAAACAGTATTAAAACCATCCTATGGCAACTTAAGTGTTAATTCAAGTGCTCTCATTGTTATAGTTGAATCTACACTGTATTTTTGTAATTTAAACTTGACAAGTAGCTACTTAAGGTGATTCCTCAGTATTGCATTGCGCATGATTTTCGTGTCATTAGCGTGCACACATGAGCCTGTGCGCGTACAAAATGTAAGAGATTTCCCTTAAACTAAGCTTGATAGTGAAATAAATGCTCTTTTCTCTTAAACGAGCACGGTGACCCCCACTTTTTATTTCATAATTTCAATGAGAACAATATCCTCGATAACTGAGAAAATTAGCAGAAATCTGTGGCTACTTTTTTGGCAAATGAAATAAATACTACAGAGGGAGATTACCAAAAGTCACCTAAATAACCATATTTGTCAGCATTGTGACGTGAAAACAAGCATGGTGACCCCCTCTTTTTACAATGTTTTAATATCTCCTTGTCCTGTAACAACAGCATACCAAGTTTCATCTGAAATCTGTGGCAGGTTTTTTTACTAGGGAATCACCTTAAGCCCGGAGCCTAACAAGCTTCAGGTCATCAAGCGTAAATAAAATATGTTAATGTTATGTAAATAATTTTATGTTAATTTTGCATGTACTGCTCAATAGTGATAAAAGTCCACTACAGTAAATTTTTATTCACTTATTCACCCAGGGTATATTTTTCACTTTTCATTTTAGGAGTAGCCATTTTAGGAGTAGGTGTCAAAGCTGCTGTACTGCTTGGCTCAAGTGATTTACAAGGGAAGTCATACCTTTTATATATGACTCAACATAATGGAGAGGATGGTTGTCTGACATGTGAGGAAAGTGGATTTGTAGCTGCTCAAGGAAAAGGGCATACCCGATGTTACCCATACAGGTCTCCAACTGAGAGGGCTCCCAACAGGACTATGACAACATTTCTTGAAAATGCTGTTAAAGCAAATCAAAGCAAAAAAAAGGTGATTTAGTTTGGAATCTTGTATGGATTGGTGCATAGAGCAAATTATGTTTTAGCCATTCATGAAAATTAATTTACTTAAACCATTATTTTCATCTCAAGCTTAATGGTACCAAAGAAAAACAAGTTTACATGCTAGCAAGCTGTTTCTATTTACAAGTCTTTTTTTCTTACTATGACAGTAGTATATTTTACAAGTATTCCAGCATGCACTTTGCTCTTGTTTTGCATTTAGCCGTGAATGTTAGATGTACGTGTACATATTGTGAGTACTTTTTAAAAAATACATGTGATGTTACGTGTAAATTTACATAAAATTTAAATGTTGTTCATGGCGGCCATTCACCTGGCTAATTGAGTTCAATTTGTTACGTGTAGGTTGCAGGATTGTTTGATGTCACCTGCTTGGCCCTAATGCCCTGGTTTGACATTGTTCTTGGGATGGTTCCTGACTACATGCATGGATGTTTGTTGGGTATAACAAAGACTCTTCTATATAAATGGTTTTCTTCAACCAACCATAAGAGGGACTTTTTTATTGGTGGCCAGGTATGATTTGATTAGCAAATAAAAAGAATTAATTCTTAGCTTTCTATACTAGAAATTTAATGCTTTTGAATGTTTTTTAAAATATCCCACAAGTGACTTCTGGTCACAGTCAATATTTTGTCAAAAGAAATGTCAAGACTTTATTTTAAGTACGTTCTTTTTATGCACGTGTAGATAAAAAAGATTAACAAACGCATACTTCAGATGCGACCCCCAGATGTATTAGCCAGACTTCAGAGAGACCTGGAGAAACATTTCAAGAACTTTAAAGGGTGTAATTACAATCAACAGACGTTGAAAATGTTTTTGATATTATTTTGTAGAAGTTATAAAGCCACAGTATTAACTTTTATACCCTGCGATAGGAAATACAGCCAATCAGAATACAGGAAAGCTGTTGTCTATTCGATGGTATTACACCCAACCTTCCCATTGTGTGATGAGCATATGTTGCATTGATTGTATTGGCCCCCTTTCTTTTCTATAGCATGCCATAAAATAGTTCAAAATGCAATGCTCTCTTGTGGACCTATACCATACATGTAGAATATCCCACTTGTCATTTGTATTTTCTTGGTATACACACTAACTTGTGCGTATACCAAGAAAATACAACTGAGTCATGGTATGTTCCATGGTATACGACATGAAAACATTGCATTATTGACTGGTATTCACGCAATGCCTTTTACAAAAAATATATGACTTGTCATGTTTTGTTTTTCTAGCCTCTGAGTTGCAGTCGTGGCTTCTTTATTATGCTTTGCCATGTTTGTTGGTTATCTGCCAGATAAATACCTCCAACATTTTGCTCGATTCTCAGAAGCAATATATATACTTCTTGGTAGTGAAATCACTCCAAGCCAGTTGAAGCGAGCAAGAGATCTACTAGACAGATTCTACAAGGACTTTCAGGCTCTCTATGGTATGAAGTGCATTTCAGTTCCATCTTCCTTATTATGATAGGCTTCATCTATGTCTCAGCTAACAAATGCTAAAGTGCAAAGCATGTGCTCATAATTCCTATGAAATATCATGGTTTAAATCAGATATTAAATTGAGATTATGTCCAAGGCCACTACATGTACTTCCCTGTACATGTGAACATCATTAAATGTCCCTGATATTGAGTGACTTTTTTTCTAAATTATTGACTGACACTATATTTTGTATAATCTCAGTCGATTTGGATGTTGCATGCCCAGAGCCGTCTTATGAGTGACGTTGAGCTAATCACAGCTGGAGCAACCAAGGAGTTCATAACAAGAATGTTGATCACAAAAAGAGGGTATATCAACCATGATTGTGTTTTAATTGTATTGCTTTCCAGTTTTTAAACAAGCAATTAGAAATAATGATATAATATTTTACTAGCAGAAGCATTTAATAATGATCTCTATACTGAAGTAAAGTCTACATAAGCCATTGTAGCTTAGCAGTTTGGTTCTTAACTTCCATTTCTGCAACAATGAAGGGACTTAATTATTGTTTGTCTCCCCCAGCTGGATGGGAAGCTAGTCCATCACAGGCTACTTGCCAACTTATGACAGGACTCCATGATGCATGTCAGTATAGGAATGTACTAATTGGTGAAAACAGGCAATGTGAAATCATGTATTGTCAAATAACTCATTTGACAGTCTCTCAGAATGCTAACCGGTTAGGCCTCTGCATCTCTGGAATATACTGTAGCTGAAAACTGACTGTTAAACCAATTAAATCTTCATTATTCCCTGGTGACTGCTTGACAGTAAGGTGGTTTATGGCTTAATTTACTTTTTAACTCTTTAAGGCATGATTAATTAATTTGTTTACAGGTTGAAGAACCTTAAAGATGCTAAGGACTGTCAGGTTGCTGGAGGAGCAAAATAGCTGGCAGGGCTTCCAGTACATTTGGTTAATGAGGTCTTCTGCAAGTGTGGACCTGACAACTACAAAGTCTTGAGGATTGTGAGGAATGGGCAGGTTTTTTTCGGGCGGGAATACACTCGGATGATCAAGAGAAATGCCTCTGTGGTCTTGCTGTCAAATGGGATAGTGGGAGACATTCATTTCTTCATTTGGAACAAGATGTCAGGAAGAATACTTGTGGTTTATAAAGTAATAGAGCCCAACCTGGACAACCCATTCTTCTTTGAAGATGCTGGTTGTCACATTCTATGAATGAAGTCTCAAAGGTACTCCATTAACCTCAATACTTATTATTTGTTTGAGTCACGCAAGCACTAATAGCAATAAAAAAGTTTAAGGCTATGCTCACCTTTATTAAAAATAAACAAATATTTCAGTTGGACACCCAACTGAAAAAAAAAAGGATACCAGCTTGCACATAATATATGTAGTGATCGGGTAAGACGAAGGAAGACAAGTACAGTGTACATGCGTTCAGTCTTGGTCCATTTGCCTGTTTGCATGGCCGCAGCGAGCTTTGTAAGCTGTTTGTCTTTTGCGGTTTCTTCTTTGATTCTGTCCAGAACTACAGCATGCTCTGATTGGACAGTGGCGATGACATATTTCTCAAGACGGTCATTCCCTGTCTCCGGCAGTGGGTGTCTGGACATGTAGTCAGTCATGTTGGTTTTACCCGGGATGTGAATCATTTCGAAGTCGAGGTTCTGCATTTTCAAGGCCAGTCTTTCAATGCGTGGTGGCAGTTTAGCTGTTGGGTTGTTGAAGAGTGGAAGCAGTGGCTTGTGGTCCGTTGCTAACTGGAACTTTGGTGCGCCAAGCAGGTGTGCAGTGTTTCGTGTTCTGAATGGTACGGGATTAGGACTGGGGCTGCTGTGATGGCGGCTTTCAGGTCCTTGAAGGCTGTTTCTTGTTCTGTCGACCACTCAAACTTTGCGTTGATTTTTGTGAGCTTTCTCAGTGGTTCGCACCGGCTGGAGAAGTTCCTGATGTACCTGGATAGGTAGGCTACCATTTGGAGAAAAGAGACTAATTCCTCTTTGGATGCTGGTGGAGCACAGTTTTGGACCGCTTGAATCTTGGTTGGACTTGGTTTAAGACCTTCTTGTGTAAACAAGTGTCTGTGGAAGTCGATGGACGCTTTTCCAAATTCGCACTTTTCACGTCGCAGGGTCAGGTTGTGATCCTCCAATCTCTGTAGCAGTTGTGCAAGAGATTTGTTGTGCTCATCCCAGTCTGTACCACCGATCATAATGTCGTCACGGTTATTGAGAACCTTTGGGATGCCTGATATGATCTTGCTTATTTCTGCATCGAACAGATCTTGGCTGTTTACTCCGCCAAAGGCCAGACGTTTGTACCTGTAGTTGCCCCATGGAGTGGAGAAGGTCGTGGTTTTTCGTGATTCGGGGTCGAGGCAGAACTGGTGGTAGCCATGGTTAAGGTCAAGTTTACTGAAGATCTTACAGTCTCTGAATACTGTTACAAAGTCCTCTGTGATTGGGGCTTGGACGTTGCGTGTGCGGAGCATTGATTTGTTCAGGAGACGGAGGTCCAGGCTAACTCTGATGTCTTTAGGGTTCTTGGGCTTTGGTTGCACGACGATTGGTGAGCACCAGGTGATTGCTTCGTGGTCAGGGACTTTCTCCATGATGTCATTTTTGATAAACTCTTCAATTTTGTCTTGGAGGGGTTCAATGAGATGGTATGGGACGCGTCTAGGTTTCTGGGCGATTGGTATGGCGTCTTCTTTCATAGGTAGATGAATTTGTATCTCTTGGCCATCTCTTGTTGCCTTGCCAACACCTTCCAAAAGATTTTTGTACCGATTTAGGATTTTCTCTAGCTCAGGATTCTCATTTTCGATTTTCTTCACGGCTTTGTTTGGTTCTTTTAATCCGCCTGTTTCATCGATCTTTAGCATTCCAAGTTCATCTAACTGGGTCTTCCCAGTAGAGGTAGTGAGTCAATCTTTCCTTGGACTACCATGATTGTTGCTTCTGTTTCTCTCGTCTGGCTTTCGATTTTCACAGTACATTCTCCCATGATTGGCAGGTCATGGGTGAGTGCTTTTAATTTGATTTTCGATTCTTTCTGTTTGCAGTTTTCGGAACTGATATTCATCCATTATGTTGGTGTCCGTGCCGGTATCTGGCTCGACTGTGGTTTCAATGCCGTTGATGAGGATGGTGCAGGTCTTCTGAATGCTTTGGCTGGCTTTGTGTATCTTTAGGTGGTGGATGAAACAATCATCGCTCGAAGTGTCACTGGAATCCGACTTCCGGTCGATTTCCTCGTGACCTGACACTTGGTGGATTTTTCCATTTCGATTGTTTGATCTTCGATAATTTCGTCATCCTCGCTGATCGCGTCTTGTTCGAGAATCTTTTGGATAGCGAGTTTGCTGTGGACGAAAGCCTTTCTTCTCTTGAGGGTTGCTTTTGCAGACGTTTGCGTAATGATTTCGTTTTCCACATGCGGTGCAAGTGGCGCCGATCGCCGGGCATTTCTGTGTGTGTTTACGCCCACATCGACCACATGGTTTTTGAGTTGGCATTTCTTCGATGCGTTTAACATCTTTTTCTTCATGGGAAATCTTTTCCATTTCGGATGCTTGCTGGTTGGTCTCTTCGTCAATAGCGGCTTCATCCAGAATTTCTTGAAGACTCCAGCCTTGTCGAATGGCTTTAACCCGAATTCTTCTATTACGCATTGTTTTTATTAAGTGGTCTCGGATGGCGTCGTTTTCATCGTGATATTCGCATTTCTTGGCGATTTCTCGTACACGAGCGAAGTATTTGGCGAGTGATTCGTCTTCTTGCTGTAGATTTCCAAGTTGAAATCTCGCGTAATCTTTATTTTTCTTTGGGAGGAAATGCTTGTCCAGCTTTCGAATGAATTTCGTGTATTCATCCGCGGGCGGATCTGTACTTTCGACATCTGGTAGAGAGTCTTCGAGATCGGCGATATCGCGTCCGCCGTAGATGATTAGACCATCCTTTTTCAACTCCGGGTCTTGAATGCCGAAAAAACGGAATTGACATTCGATATCCTTCTTCCATTTATCCCATCTGTTGGCGGTGTTAGTGGGATCGCGGTCGATGACGAAGGGTGTAATATTGAGCTGTCTGTTTGTAACAGTGATGTTTTGCTGTGCCGGTTGTGCTTGGGCTTGTGGAGCGGCGCTACTGCTCGGAGCCGAAGCATTTTCCATTTTCTATCTGCGTTTTGTTTCTTCGCTTCTTTTTCTTATATCCCGTCTCGTCGCCAATGTAGATCCTGAGAATGGACAGAATCATCCCCCCTGAATCACTGAGAGACAAGATTATCCAGATAGCCCACAAGCAAGGACACTTAGGTATCAGCAAGACTAAAGAAATGCTACGCCGAAAGTACTGGTTTCCCGCCATGAACTCTCGCATTGACACCGTTGTGAGCACTTGCTTTGACTGCCAGATAGCAACAAACACGCAGCATACTGAACCAGCCAAGATGACAAAACTGCCAGAGAGACCTTGGGAAACCATTGAAATCGACTTCTGTGGACCATTCCCAAGCAAAGAGTACGCACTGGTCATAACTGACCAATACTCAAGATACCCAGAGGTTGAATTTGTCTACTTGACAGCCATCAAGCCGGTACGGCAGAAGTTAAAGAAAGTCTTCGCCACTCACGGAGTCCCCAAGACAGTCCAATCAGACAATGGACCACCGTTTAACTCAGAAGACTTTAAAGAATTTGCAGCAGAAATGGGGTTCACGCACAAGAAAATCACGCCACAACATCCCAAAGCCCAGGAACAGGTGGAAGGTTTCAACAAGCTCATGAACAAGACAGCCGCTATAGCACGCGCAGAAGGCATTGATCTCCATGAAGCAACCTGTGACATGCTACAAGCATACCAAGAGACACCTCATCCAGCCACAGGAAATGCGCCATATGATCTCCTCATGAATCGAGCAATCCGTACCAGACTTGACCACTACCCGACAGAGAGAGCCAGCAGGGACGAAGTAGTCAGGAAAAGAGACAGCAAATACAAAGAGAAATTGAAGTCTTACCATGACCGAAGACACAGAGCCAAGAAACACAAGTTCAAAGCCGGAGAAGCCGTTCTCCTGAAACGCGACAAGAAACGCAAAGGAGACACCCCATTTGAACCGTACATCTACATTGCCACAAAGGTAATTGGTTCCACAATCCATGCTAGGAGAACCAGTGATGGGAAAACAGTATGCAGAGATGTATCCAAATTCAAGCTGCTCAGAACAGCCTACGTCCCAGCAAGAGACAAGAAAACAAACCCTGTAAGACCAGTAGTACCACCAGCTGTCACCCAGGAAACAACACCAGTGGCAGCACCAATAGCCACCCAAGGAATTGTCACTCGACAAGTGCCAACTGAGGCAACGCCTACCAACCAAACCCTACCCCTGCGCAGATCACAGCGACAGACCAAATCTACATTTGATGGACACCTGAAGGACTATGCCAAATGAACATTGAATTGACTTTGAACATTGATCAGATTTCAACAATGATTATGAACACTGAACACTTGTTTCGTTACTGACAATTGACTGTGATTATTTCTAATTACTATGGTACTACGGTACCAGCATTGAATATATTTCATTGATTAGGTGCATGTCAATTAATTATTATTTATTGATTGAGTCATTGATTAGTTGCATGTTAAGTACAACCAAGAACGAATTGGATACATGAATTTTAAGGAACTGATCTGAAGAAGGAGGAGTGTAGCGATTACATCATTGATACACGTGATTTAATAATCTACCAATGTAACATGATCATCCAAGAATGAGATTACAGTAAATTACATCTTAGACTGAACGCGTGTACACTGTACTTGTCTTCCTTCGTCTTACCCGATTACTACAATATATAAACCGTGGAACAAATTATTACCAACAGACAGAAAGAGGATGAATTTAGTATATTCAAGTGTTTGTTGAAAACTTAATATTTGAGGCTTACTTTTTCTCCATCATGAATCAGTTTTTAATTAGTAGATAGGTAGTATTTAAAATTGTGATTTTTAACTTTTATTCAGATGGGATTTTTAATATTATTGATGAAATGTGGTATTTTTATGTTTTATTTTTATTCTTATGTAATATGCTTTTGATCATTGCTTTATGACATTGGGGCACTATTCACTGTATTAAAAAATCCTTTGTGTATTTATATTATATTATTTTATTACTCATGATCAAGGGTTGTCTAATGTCATGTATAATATTATCTTATAGCAATGACACTGAACTTCAACTGGCAGAAGTTGCTGAAATTAAAGAAAAGGTGTTCTTTTTGGAAGGGAACTCTGACCAACCTGCCTAGTACGCCTGCCAAATTTCAATGGAGTGTGTGGCTAAAGCAATTGGATACATTACAAGCATATAAATATTTGGATGGAGTACAGTGTAGTTTAAACAGTAAAATCCCAACACAACAAGGGACATAATTACACTTGAAAAATTCACGTTTCACTCAGATGTTGAAGTTGTTAAAATGAATACAATTTAATTTTATTACAGCTTGTACTACATGTATACCCCACAACTATTGATGTCAAAATATTGCACTAACAGTTAGTGCCTACATGTATTGTTCACAGTTCGAGTTGGTCATCATAGTATAATAACATACTCTTGAATTACATTGGTTATACTTTTAGTTCTTTTGGTATTGGTTTGTTTTAGGCATTTAACTGGGTTATGTTTGGGGTAATATACTTAGTAAAGTTATATTAAGACTTCAGCAGTAACTGTACCAGGCTGTTCTATTAAGTTTCTTAGGTAATTGCTCTCTGTCAGTGACATAAAATTCTGATTCTCATAGATTCCAAAGAATTCCAAGTCCTCTCTTCAAGCTCAGAAGCCTTCAGATTGAGCATTCTCAGAAATTCTCAGAAATTCCCAACAATTCCTAGAAATTCCCAGTAATTCTAAGTAGCATCTTTACAATTCCCAGATATTCCAAATAATTCCAAGGTTTTGCATTTGCTCTAATTTGCATGTCTTGGAAATTTTTGGAATTCCTAGGAATTCCTAGGAATTCCAAGTTCACTGGGAATTCAGTTCGCAAGGGTAGAGAGAGAATATTCCAGATGTTGATTGTTGAATGTGAGAGAAAGTAAGAATGTTCAGGAAGATTTTTTACGTCAATAGTTCAAGATTGTACTTAGAGTGTGTAGTTATACAGTCCTCAGACGGAAGGAAATAAAGATTGTGAAGTGCACAAAGGTGTGAATTTCTACACAGTGGTGCTTTGAGTCCAAAAATGGAACTTAAAGTCGACAAGATTGGTCTTGTGCGCGGAATGAAAATATGTCGTTTGGGTAAGCCATAGCGAAGAAAGTAAAAATCAGAGGGGCCCACAGAGGATCTGGCATGAAACTTTTTAATCGCTTGAAAGACAGGCTGAGTGATGAAGAGAATGCAGTGGAGAAATTCTGGTTGAAAGGACCAATTCAGTTGATGCAACTGAAGATAGAGTCACTCAAAACATTGGATGACGAAATAATTGAACTTATTGCAAGTGAAACGACCGAGGGTGTCGAAAAGCGTATCAAGAAAGAAATTGAGAACAGTGATTTGTGACCTTCCACAGGAAAACGTACATTAACGGCTTCCCGTTAAAACGCCTAAAAATGTTAACATTCTGTTTATTACCCATTTTAACGGTATGAAAACCCGTTAACATGGCGTTTGCATTTTAACACAAGCTGTTAAAACGGCAAAGATCATCCGTTAAATGTTTTATAAAGAGCCGTTTTAATGGTTAACAATAGCCGTTAATTTTATGTCACAAAACGTTTAAATGGCTCAGGAAGGCATCCGTTTTAACGGCTAACGGTAGTCGTTAAATCTTATGTCACAAAACGTTTTAATGTCATCACGCTATAAGCCGTTTGATCATAAAGCATTTTTTTGCTACTAATGCCGATTAAACATCTGCTCATTAAACAAACCGCTCAAACAACAAGAAGTAGACACGCTAATTCTTCGGAATTGTTTAATTGATATTTGATGGAGAATACAAACATGAAACTTGAATCTTGACAAAGATCACTTACGATTGATCGAAGCTCATAGCAGGATAATTGCAAACATTCGCCAGTAGAACTGTAACTAATCTCCTCCCACAAAAATGTTAATTTTACAATGGTCCAGCTTTCTGTGAGTCGATTCGCAAAATTTGAAGTTTTCAGGATCCATCATTTTTCTGTCTTCGCCTGCTACTGGGTGTTATCTTAATCCTATGCCACCATCTTTTTATGCTTGTCAGAGCACGTGACATTGTTATTACGTAAACAAACTTTTTCCGCGCGTTCAGGTCTAAATTGAAGGTAACTGATTTGCATTTCAAAGACTTTACTAAGAAAAGATGAGATCTGAAGGGAATTATCTGCTTGGAAACAATGTTGCTATGTTTTTTTTTTCCGCGATTTGTAATAGCTGGCCAATGGCATTTAGTATTTCGTATGTATGAGTTTGGATGCGGCAGATTTTTTCCATTGCTCGATTCGCATGCGAACATCACTATCTCGATCTCTGTTTTGCAAAAATTATGTCTATCAACGATAAAATCAAGGTTCTCTGGAAAACTAGCTGTGAGTGGAGGGACAAACTTCACTTTCCAAAGCGGAGAGACTTCCAGCTTCGTGAAGGGGAATCGGAAGGTTCATTACTTCCGCTGGATATTGGAGATGCTGCCAAGATAAAATTTGGTTCTCGCTGGTACAATGTGGAGGTCGCAGAAAGTTGGTCACCAAAGTCAAGGAAAGGTATGTGTCGCTAGATTGGGAGAACTTAAGAGCAGTTTCAAAAGTTTGTGTTTGATTGTTTATCTGTTTGTTTTTTCTTCTTCAGGGGCTGCAAAAAAGAACTGTTGTCAAGCTGAGTCAACCGCTCCCAGCTCCACACAAGCAGATGGGTTCAAAGACAACCCGTACGCAACGTTGCAAGCCGAACAGCGGAAACGTGAGGTGCAGTGGAAAAGCCAGCGAGCTGCGAAGAAAAGTAAACCAGAGGAACCGGCTGTCCACCAAACTGTAGGAATACCGAGCGAGACGAGGCCCAGCAAAGTTATTTGTACTGAGATCAAAAATGCTGCGGACCAGTCAGACCAGACCGACCAATTAAAGAAACAGCTGGAGGCCAAAAGCCAAGAATGTTCCAACTTAAAAAGGCAACTGGAAATATCACAAAAGACGAGAGTGGCCGAGGCAGAGGCTTTAAGGAAGCAGGCACGAGCTAATGAGGATATTATCAAGGTTAGTGTTTAACATTTTGCTGCAGTTTCACGCGACAACAGTGAACAGGAATCAAAAATTGATACGTAATTAGCCGAATAAGTCGAGTGAAAGTGGAACAATCACTGTAGAAATCAGAATGATAAACGTAACGGGAAACATCGTCAGGCTACTGCTACAGAGTTCATGCTAAACAATGCACGGAATCAAACAAAGGTATTTAGACTCAATCGCACTTTAAACTACTCCAAGATCTGGTTACCGGTCACCTCGCCACTAGGAGAGTAATCGGACGGAGTGATATTTAATGTTACCAAGTGAAATGATCATATGGCGAACTGAACGGATACCTTTTTATAGTCTAATTAACGTAGTTTGCATTAGTTATCAGTATAAGCATATTGTTACTATTATTATTACTATTACCATTACTATTACCATGATCATCATCATTATTATTATTGTTATTTGACTGCCTTGTTAATCAAATGCTGTGTATTCAAGATGTTAAACCAGCACTGAATGTGTAGTGACTCTCTTCATGCTTAAGTATTCATGTAATTAGCTTGGCACTCTTTTATGCAAATTCGCTTCAACTTAGCCTCTTCACAAACCGCTTTTTATCTTTAATTATGTAACCTTGAAATTGATTTTAGTCGAGTTAGCACGAGGTTCCAGTTAGCAAAGAAGTGATTTATCAAACTTGTATCAATACTGATAATATTCCCCATGTTTACAGATGGTGGGAAGGATGCAAGACTGCCTGGAGGCAATTGAAAATAAGATGGACTCTGCCTTTGGAAGATTGGACTCTCGGTTGCAATCTTTGGAAGCACGGACAGTCATCACCCCTAGCAATATGGTAACTTTTTTCTTAATGGTCTGTTATCCTACATAAATCTTGACTGTTTAAGACACTACACCCATATACCTTCCATTCTGGTTGTCCTACTCACCTGAAATGTGTACACAGTTCTTGTGGTGCCATTGCAACATTGATCTCCAGAATATCAGTTTCTTATTGATTATTGCTAGCAAATAAATCTCTATTCCAACAATCCCGCATCATATCTGTGTACAATGGAGGTCTTGTCGTATGTCTCTTATGGGTGCTAATTTTTTTGCAGTTTAGCAGCACTATCAACTATGATGCCCCAGATGTCGTGGACACATCGTGCCTGGATGCTGATGCATTGCCAACCATTGATGTTGAAGCCTTTAGGCAGGTTTGTGACGAGACAGCCAGGACCCCTGATCAGCCCCCCCAGAAGAGTGTATCCAGTGAGCCGCAAACGCCCCCTCCCTGTGCCCTGACTGAAACAGAGCTCATAGTCAGAGAAGGGCTGATCCAGACATGCGTCACACCAAGGAAAGTGCAAGCCCTCAAGCAGACACTGGACAAGGCCGAAGAGATCCACAAGTGTGCCTTGAAGTTGCTCCCCTTCTTCTTTAGTAAGGAAGAATTAGCAAGTTGCAATACGGATGGCAGTTATGGAAAGGGGTCCCTAGATGCAACCAGACTAAATAATCTTAAGATTTTGCTGTTCACCAAATTTCCAAATAGCTCACCATTACAGAAAGATAAGCTCTGGAGAGCTATTAAAAGTAAAATAAATGCCAAGTGTCGTGCCGGCAAGTTTGCTACCTTAAGGGATATTCAGGAACCTTAAGTTCAGTAGTTTATCTTAAGAACTGTTCAAGTCAGATAGGAGAGAAAGCATGTAAGACAAGTAATTTTGTAAACATTAAATGGAAAATATTGAAAGAAGTGTTTATATACTTATGTTTTTTTGTGGAGTGGGGGATGACATATATTTTAGAGTCGGCTCTTAAATTCATTCACGTCTCAAACAAATGGCAGGAAAAAGTCCTATAATTTGTTTATTTAATATCTCAACAAACATTTACAGAAGAAAAAGCTATATCTCATTTGGAAGATTGCATTCATGGTAGCTAGTACTGTTTTTATAAAAGTTAAATGAATAAAATTTGGCCAAGAAAAACCAGTTGCAGGTTGGAAGTTTGCTTACCTCAAATTTTCGCTTCTAATCTCGAACTAACCACAAATTTTTTTTTTATTTACTTGAAATACCTTTCGGATTGTTGTCAGCCTCAAAAAACATCTTCAGGATCTTTACAAATCGTCCAAATTGGGCAAATCGTTCATTCAACAATGTCAGCCATTTTGAAACCTTGGAAAAATGGTCGTGTATGCCACATTGAACTGTCTGAGCTCAAATTTGCAGGGAGACTGTGTAACTCTCTTGTCACGCATTCCACCAAATCGGAAATTTTTATTGACTGACAACGATAGCATCGGATATGATTGAGTATTTTATAGAATTAATTCTCGATGAATTACAACCACAAACCTGCACAATTACAACCACAAGCTCGCACAATTACAACCACAAGCTTGCACAAACTAGGAGAAGTGTTTTTGCTATGAGTTATTCTGCAAGCACGTGAGCGACCGGGAAGTGGACGCAAATAAAAGCAAAAAACTATTAGCTATTCAATTTTTGTCTTTCCACAGAGCCACCCACTTGTGTTTTATGCTTTGTTTCAAATCCTGTGCGGTTTATACTTTTGCTAATTGCGATCTCGAGATAAGATAGAGGGTCTCAAGACAGACTAAGCGGAATTAAGAAATCAAACTACGGTGAATTATTACGGAGAACATTCGTTTAACCCCTAAATAACATATCTGTATAATTTACAAATTAAAGCACGAAGAATGTAATTTCCAGTTCAAACATATAACAAACTATTTGCTTCGGATAAAATACGTATTGACATATTTTAAGAGTAACAGTACTAGTTTGTTTTTGTCCCTTGTGTCACGGAGCTGGCGCAACAAAGTTCTCAGTTCCTTGTCTGCAGAATTGCCGAATCTCTCAATACAAGTAGTTTTTACGCTCTTGGCTGAGGCCCTCTGGCTTGATCTCTGGTGGTAAGACTGCAACTGGTGGGATAACGGTACGGTTTTTAAGTAACACAAACCGTTGTTCAGGAGATGATACAGATTCTTTGCAGTAGACCACTCCTGGCTTGTCCTTGGTAAATCGGAAGTGATGAAAGTTCGTGATGTTTCTGATTTTCTTAAAATACTGTCCCAGAAATGTAGACCAGTCGTAAGCAGGTACAATAATTCGGCCGTCATGTGTTGCTACTAGTTGCGCCTTGTTGACTCCTGTGCAGCTGGAGGCATCCACCATTCCAGCAAGTTCATAGAGCAAAGGAATGAAATTGACTTTGTATGATTTTTTTAGCATTCCAAAACAACGATCAGGGCCAAATTTTGTGTGACCTGCTATAAGGAATGAGTACTTGATAGATCGGTGAAGTTTGGTTGCAATCCTCCATGCAAGATACCAGAGAAAATAATTGTTTTTATTTTGGCCCACACAATTGTCAGCGTGCAAATGAACATCATTTTCTCCTAGTCCATGTCGCGCGAAGAAGTGATAAACATAGCTTATAGTCGCATTGGCGCCTTTTCCAACAGTGGAAGCTGAGAACAGTGGTACTCCTTCACACATGATGCCAAAAATACCACATTTTCGCGGCGCTTTGAAATAGATGGGCCCTGGTTGGAGTGGGTTACTCGGTATGTGCACCTGTTGGGCATAATCGAATGAATAGTGCATAGTTCCATCAAAAGAACAAGCCTCGCGACTTTCATTGAAATCCACCTGATCCTCTATGCGCGTAAAAGTTGTTGCTGCATCTGAGCAAGTGTTTCGGTACAATTCTCGTTCGGCTTGTGCACAGTTCAAGTGGTGCTGCTGAGCTTTAATGCAGTTGGATTTTTCTAGTTCGGAAAGGTTAGCTGCGCGTAAAAGTTTTGTCATATTCTGCTGACACGTTAAGCAAAGGTCTGTCATGGGTTTAGACACGACAACATGGGGATGGAACTGTTGCCACAACTCTGCAAATTTACTGTAACAGACAGCTTGTACCCCAGAAGCTTCACATGTTGAAGTGTACGTTCGCCAGACACTCATTTTAGTTTCACTGGAGGTCAGTACCTTTACTTCATTGCTCTTGAATCCAGGAATTCTTCCAGGAAGAACAATTGCGTTCTCTTCCACATAATTAGCGAGAAAATTGTGAACGTTCGCGGTAACTAACTGGGGAAGGGTGTTACTTGGAAGCCTCTTGGTGTTGCTGTGGGTTCGCGGAAAGATGCCATATTTATCGTAATGCTCCTTAAGTCTATGCAGTCTAGAGTCACTGATGCCATAAAGATGAAGAAACATTTCTTTGCAGATCAGAATAGATCAATACTGGTAATTGCATCTGGAGCTTCTGCTTCTTTTACCTCCAATGTACTCGTCCCTTCTAAACACTTGAATGTTGGCCAAAATAACCAAGTCAAGTTCTCCTGCGGTCAACTCGAACAGTTGTTTAGATTGAACAACACAGTTTCTTCGTTAAAGTCTCTTGAACATTGAACTCCTTTGGTTCCACGTGAGCAGCCACAACCATTGCGAAGGAATTTCTTAGCTTTTTGAATCTGATTTGGACTTTTCTATTTCTGGGACGAGATCTGCCATGCTTGTTTGTCGCTAAGTTTGACTGTTTTGAATTTCCTGTCGAAATACGTGCAGTCACAGATGCATCAGTTGTTGTCATGGAGATTCTCATTCCCAGGGCTCTACAATACACCTCGATTCCATGCCATGATGGAGTCGTGTTTTGGCATGAGACGTACGAAAAGAAGTGAAGTATATTTAAGCTTATTTGAAAAAAAATAATAATTCGCCAAATGAACACACGTTTTATAGTTGAATCAGGCTTCTGTGTGTGGCTGAGAATCGCTTTTTTTCGAATTGGTCATTCGCGTTCGAACTGTTACAAGTTTCGGATGGCTGATGACGAGCGGAGACAACAACAGCTTACAACGAGTAGAGGGAAGCTTTCCTAAAATATGTAAGTTTGAAACATTACTACAACTAAACAACCAGTTTTCTTCTCTTTGAGTTGTTGAGAAGCTCATTCGTTGTCTGTTCAACTGTTTTTCCGTTGTAACAGTGGGGGCTATCCGTTTTAACGGCTACAGTCAAACGATAAACACTTGTTTTAACGCTTTGCCCTTGCCGTTTTAATGGCTATGTGCTGCCGTTAAAACGCTTATGCTCAAACGTTTGAAATACTTGTCATCCGTTCTAACGGATGAGTAAGGCATTTTAACGCCTTCAGAAGCCGTTCTTTTGCTGTCCGTTAGCTGTTATTTTTTCCCGTTTTAACGGGTACCCGTTAATGTATCTTTTCCTGTGGAAGGTCACATTTAGTGAGAGCCGAATTGAACAACATCATGATGAGAATTGAAGAAGTCATGAGTAAATCTGAATCGCCACCGCCGATAGTTCAGCCAAGTACCGTACTGCCCGCTCAACTTCATTGAAACATGGTGTCAGGAATCCCTCAGCAAAGCAAGGCGAAAGCAAGACTTCCCAAATGTGAAGTAAGGAGATTGAATGGGAATTCCAGGAATGGCAAGAAATCTGGGATGTCTTTTAAAACACCATCAACCAAAACAAAAGGCTCACAGCTGTAGACAAATTCGTCTCTTGCGAAGCTGAGTCACTGGACCAGCCAGATCAACCATTGCGGGATTCTTCTTGACAGCAGTGAGCTATGCGGCTGCTGTCGATGTTTTGAAGAAAAAGTATGGAAAGGAAACTGCCATGCAGTGTGCTCACATGAATGACTTGCTAAATTTAGTGCCGGTGTCCAGCGATAGATACAACTCTTTTGAGGAAACTATAGGACAGCTGCAATGCTCAGTTTAGGGGTCTCAAGTCACTCGAAGTGGACGAAACTACCTTCGCGGCAGTAAGTTGCCTGAAGCATTTTGGCTGACCATAAGGGGAGCTGACTTACTGAACTGGACAAAGGTGGAGCTGTTGAGTACATTTTTAAAGGAGTTAGAACTGAGGGAAGACCATTACTACGCATTGTCCTTGGGCGGAAGTATGCTGAACAGGAAGGACTGCAACACATTTTATTCAAAGCAGGAAGTCGAGAACTGTGCGGTTTGCCTTGGGAGACAGACACCAGCGAACTGTAAGAAAGTGAGCGATGTGAATGTACATAACAACATTTCAGTTAAGTGCGGTAGATTATTCAAATGTCTCCAAAGGGGAGACCAAGCTCGCGATTGCAAGTTGATTGAATTATGTAACAAGTTTGGGAAGTCCCACCACATTTCAATTTGTGATAAGCAGGATAAGTCAGCAGTCAGTGAATTTGAAGTTAGACCTGAGGCTAACCCTACCATTACTAGCCCCAGTAGTTTTCATGTTGGTGCCGGAGATTGTGTAGCCCTACAGACTGCCTGTGCAGTCATCACCAGGGAGGGTCAGCCACTGTCCAAGAGTTCTGTCCAGTTGACCACAGAAGGTAGCTATGGTATTTTTGATATATATGTGACCTAGAAAGCAAAAACAGACACTAAGGATTTTTCGTTAAATGGGTGGAAATAAACGGATTGTAAATGGTTGGTACACAGTTAACATGAGCGTTTAAACGGTTTCTATTTCTGTTTAAATGGAAAGCCAAAAGCATTGAACAGTCTGGCAAAACCCATAAATGGATGGAGGGAAACGTTAAATGGTTTTAGAAAAATCGTAAACAGAATTCTGAAAACGTTAAACGGTTAAAGGAAAACGTTAATCGGTTAAATGAAATTGATCGATCGATTGATTGCAAGGAGTCAGTAAAGTAAGATTATCACGCCTCATTTTTGAATTATAAAACTTCAAGAAGTTCTTGAGATGCAAAATCACGGAAGCGTTTGGGAGAACTTTAAAATGTCAACGATTCAGGGACAACTTTTACTGTAGCAGCAGTACAGATAACCAGTAAAATTACTAGCAAAACAACTTGACGTGCAAAGCCCACACTTTGTTGACTTGTTATTGTGTGATGTGTTGTGTGCGATTGAGGATCATGTATAATTCTTTCAAACATGTTTGTGCTCGGTGAAAGTATGTTGTCTCTTCCGATTGTGCCACACAGAATTCACACAAAAAAAGAGAAAGCATAAGAAAACAAGTTGTCTTTTAATATACTGCATGACTGTGACGCGAGATCAGTTTGCGTGCTTTTGTGTCGTTTTGCTTCGCTAATTGTTTCATCTCACAGTGTTCAGACTCTGTTAGTTCCTGTTTTATTTCAGAGTTTTTATGATCCTCAATTAAGACAATTGATCATTTTTTATGCTGATCCAAAAACTTCAAAGCCAATATTTGCATAATCATACTCTGTCGGCATTTTGATAATTCAACAGACATGTTGTGTAAACAAACAACATGTTCAATTCATTAGAGATGAATCTGTTGCTTTAATTTTAGAAACCAATCAGTTTCCAGTAGCTTCAAATCAAAGAAAGTTTTCCGGTTTTTTTGGATTTGAATTAACAATAACAATAACATTTATTATCTGTATTGCGTCTTTTCTATAAAATATTCAAAAGTGCATCACAACAGTAATTAATAACTAAAATTTTACAACTCTCTCTATCAAAATTATAAAAAATATTTACATTAAATGGGTAAAAGATAATTACAAACAAAGATATAGATATGCTAAGATAACTGAAATGATTCCTTAAATAAAAATGTCTTAATTAAAGTGTTAAAAGATACTAAGTTCGTTGCTTCGCGTGCGGACCTTGGCAGCTTATTCCATAGGAAAGGAGCAGCTACCTGGAAAGCTCTGTCTCCCAATGTTCTCTTGGCTTTCACACTTGGTCTTTCCAACAAACAACCATTGTCGTTGCGCCTCAAATGGTAGGACGAAGGCTGTTGAATACTAATTAAATCTGAAAGGTACTTAGGTGATAGGCCATGCAAAATTTTAAAAGTTATCAAGAGTATCTTATAATTTATCCTGGTGCGCACTGGTAACCAATGTAATTCTGCGAGTAGAGGTGTTATATGACAGAACTTGTGCACACGATATATAAGTCTTGCACTCGCATTCATAACACGTTGCAATTTCATAGTCTGATATTCTGGGATTCCATACAGAAGGCTATTACAATAATCCAATCTAATACTAATAAAAGTGTGAACTAATTTGTCAGTTGATTCTCTGGATAAATATTTCCTAATATGACGTATATTGTATAAATAATAGAAAGCGCTGCTACAAGTCTTTGTAATGTGAGTTCCCATATCTAGATGCGTATCTAACCATGTGCCTAAATTGCGCACAGAGGCTACAGGAGAGACTTCAGTCTGCCCAATCTTGATGCTTTGGATTGAAACTTTTGAGAGCTGCTGACGAGTACCTATAATCAGGAACTCAGTCTTGTCATCATTGAGCATCAGCTGATCCTCCCTCATCCATGCTTGGACATCACAGATGCACTTCTGCATGGCTGATACAGCTTCGACTTCACTGGAAGAGTCAGAGGGCTTAAATGACAAATACAACTGAGTATCGTCAGCATAAGTATGAACGGAGGGCAGATGGTGTTTCAGAATCTGGAACAGCTTACTCACGTAGATGGTAAATAAAAGCGGGCCCAGGCACGATCCTTGAGGAACTCCACACTTCAAATCAAATGGCTTTGAGAGAGTTCCGTTGATAGACACTTGCTGCGATCTGCCCTTAAGGTAACTCTCAAACCATGAAAGTACTTTCCCCCGCAATCCAATTGTTGACCTCAATTAGCGTTGTTCAGCTTACTATTCCCAGCCTTTTACATTGGTACTGGCGTCTATTGATGTCAGCTAGTATAACCTAATACAAACATCAACAAGACATCAGTATGCCAAGTAAACTTTATTAAATTAGTTACAAATATTCAACAGCACGATCCTTTAGAAAACCAAACCAAGAAATCTAAGTTCAGTAACATTCTAATACAACAAAATCCTAATATAACAAAATTCTAACACAACAAAATCCTAATACAGCAAAATCCTATTACAGTATAAAAACAATTCAACTGTCCCTAATTTCACCAGCTTGCTTGTGCATGTGCTTGCTAAGTCTACACTTTACATTTATTTTCCTTTTAATAAATTTCCAGCAGTCCTTTTTCTAAGGAAGGTTCAACAGGAAAGCGAGTAAAAACCAGCACTTTTAACGAATTAAGTCTTGTGCTATTCAAAGGCTGTTTGTTGTGAGTGCCATCGGTATTGCTATTGCTGAACTCTGCTGGAGAAAAAAATAGGTAAGAAGCCTGAGGGTGCATCTGTGGCTCATGCTCTTTTTTCAGCACGTCTTTTACAACCAAGAATTTTCGGGGGGTAACACACGAATGAACAACTTCGGCTCTTGAATGCTGTGTGCTTCCAGAATGATTGGTTTAGTGGGTGTCGTGACCGTAGTTGGCGTCGATGGCAGTGCAAACTGATCAGTAGTCGTCGCAGGCAGAGAAACAGTATCCTCTAAACCTTCGCTTAGACTTGCCAAAGTAGCTGAGTCAATAGTTGGAAGATCATTCTGCTCATGGACTTGGAAAGAGTAAAAAACAAAATCACCTGATAAATTTGGGAGGGCATTGAAACTAACCGGTAAAACTAGCGTGCAATACAGTTACATAGTTGGTACATTCCTCTCCTTAATGAGACCGAGCAAATTACGGATAGAAATCATGCATGTTTTCAGAACTGCAGTGCAACCACTAAAATCACAGTGAATATTGCTCCCTAATTTTAAATGGAAGGTAATGGAGCTGCCGGAATACCATTTGGCCTACAAACTTGTGTGTTTTGGA
The DNA here is from genome assembly GCF_042242905.1 of Orbicella faveolata. Classification (NCBI taxonomy): domain Eukaryota; kingdom Metazoa; phylum Cnidaria; class Anthozoa; order Scleractinia; family Merulinidae; genus Orbicella; species Orbicella faveolata. The sequence goes on along the minus strand of NW_028301581.1, from coordinate 2,476,451 downwards.
GAAGGTAGATTGTCATTTAGCCGCGTGTAGTGATAATAATAGAAAATAACTTAAACTGTCACCTCTTTTCCTTGGAAATTTTAAACGGTATTTTGAGAAGTTCTATTTGCCTGACACATAAAAGACCTTCAACTTACCATTTCTTCCAATGAATCGAGGCAGAGCTCAATCCTGTCTAGTCGTACAGCAATATTATGCTCCATTGCTGCCAGGACGTCGTCCTATTTCTCCATCATCTGTGCCGAACAAAATTGGTGCTAAGTATTATTTGACGGCAAAGATATATATGTTACAAGTAAACACACTATATAACGAATTATAGCCTCTGCTTTGATTCCTAAGAAATATTTTGGTAGAGAATTTACGAAAGTTAATGAAAATGTGAAATTTGGTTGCCTGCATACGGCACAACATTGTGGGAATTAATTTCGCTGTTGTTTATTAAGATATCTTATATTCTTGAATGGTAGCAAAAAGTGCTTAGCTTTGGAAAGAAGTAGCCACGAAGCACAGGATGTTAGATGAAAGCCAGACTTGCAAAAAGATAAATCTCTGTATTCTGTAAGAGGATTGTTGTATCAAGTTGTTGTGAAGAAATTCTACTAGTCTTAAAGAAAAAAGCTACAAATTGTCAAACCTAACTGCATGTTTTCCATAGTCGCATTTTCCGGGGCCATCTTTAAGGAGTTTATATGGCAGATTAACAGTAACAGTTAAACTTACCTTGCAGATATTTTCTTGATTTTTATTCAGTGACAACAACAGAAACACTGGGTAGTTAGAGTTCTGTGACCTGGCTTTTCAGGGTAGCACATTCAGCAGTTTTTTGGTCCAGCTGCATGTTAAGGTCCACATTTTTAGACACTTCTCTGTGTTGACCATGTTTGGTGGATAACTTCAAGCTCTGATCAGCAAGTTTGGGTTTCTTAGCCGCTCAATTTGATGATCTCTCCTCTTCCCTTTTGCCCTGCTCTGCTGACTTAAAATCTGCGAAAGGGTCACTTCCTGTTTCACCTAGACTTGGCAAATCTTGTCTATTTCTTTCCTTTGAGAATAAGGAAAAGCGACAGTTGGTAATTATTAATATGCAATTAATCCCGGGTCATTAGACAGAAACTGCTGAATTAAGATCATCACACGGTACATCATACTGTACCTGTACTGAACTGCCTATAGGCATTGCTCTATAGTACAAATAAATGAGTTATACTGTCCTGTATTATGACATGATGTTTACAATAACATAGTGTATTCAGATGAAATTCATATGAAAATATAAGAACCTATTTTAAGAACCTTGGTAGCCTAAATTTGCTCTAAGTACCATTTATATAGGAACCTATTTAGGCTAAATTGAAAAATTCAGGTACTTATACATGGGCAATTACAGTAATTTGCCTAGATTTCTTGCTTTTTAATATAACAGCAGCTTATGAAGTATCTGGGAGTTGAAACATTTGTCACATGATTAGTCATGTGACAATCATTTTCTATAAACAATAAAGTAACACCCAATATTGCATTAGTACGATTGATAATTTTTCTTTCTCTTCTTTCTTGTTTTTCCTTGCAAATACAAAGAAGGAATCATTTTGAACACTACCAACTGAGCTATGAAGCCACAATTAATTGAGTTTATATCTTCCCGTGAGGAGTGAAATGATGTGAAGTATATGAAATAATTCATATTTGAACTGCGGTTGTAGATGAAAGCAAGGAATGATCATCACAGTAAATTTTTTTTACTGTGATTATCATTCCTCGCTTTCATCTACAACTGCCATTCAAATACGAATTATTTCATATACTTCACATCATTTCACTCCTCACGGGAAGATATGAACCCAATTAATTGACCTTGCTCCCAATGTGTGGCTTCATAGCTCAGTTGGTAGAGCATCACACCGGTATCGTGGAGGTCACAGGTTTGAATCCCATTGAAGCCCTGAATTTTTTCAGGCTTCTTCTTTCCAATTGCTTAAATTGAAAATTTACTGCGATGATCAGTCCTCGCTTTCATCTACAACCGCAGTTCAAATATGAATTATTTCATATATTTCACATCATTTCACTCCCCACGGGAAGATATGAACTTAATTAATTGACCTCGCTCCCAATGTGTGGCTTCATAGCTCAGTTGGTAGAGCATCGCACTGGTATCGCGGAGGTCACGGGTTCGAATCCCGTTGAAGCCCTGAATTTTTTCAGGCTTCTTTCCAATTGCTTAAATTGGAAAATTGACTGCGATGATCGTTCCTCGCTTTCAACTACAACCACAGTTCAAATATGAATTATTTCATATACTTCAGATAAATTGTGTCTTAACATTGTCAAAGTGGCTGTGGAACCACAAGCCACAGGCGAGTGGTTCCGCAACAAACTTTGACAATGTTATGATGAAATTTATCAACAATAAGAGGACAGACGCATAAAAAACTGATGTCAATTTGTTTTTTACAATAACAAGACCCCAAACTGGTCAAATGCTGGGAATAAATGAGAGGAAAAGACGCGGTAAACTTGCCGTAAACAGAGATGAGTGAATTTTATTCAAAATGACGCCAACATTGTCAATAGCTTTTCTCGCTTTTTCATTGGTTACTTAAAAAAGTCCACAAAATCTCATTGGTTAAATTGTTGATAGTTTGACAGCTGAAAGTTGAGCTTGAAAGCTTGCATGAATTGGAACTGTAACTTGGCGCAAAAAGTTCTGATAAAGTTGGATGAAAATCAAACTGCAAAAACTCGTTTACTGATTCGAAAAGACTAATCCGTTTGTGGCAACATAAACACCTGGGCTTGTCCAATGTGGCATGAATTGAAAATTCTGCCAAAGGACAAATTTGAAGCCATCAGAGAGACCGAACTCGTCAAGGCAGTGTAGGGCCCAGCAATAAGTTGAGTGATGTCATTCGGAACTGGAGCTTGACCGTTCTCTAAGGCTGTTGACAGAATATCAGAGCAATTCTTGAGCTGGCTTGTAGATGGTCATTGGTTTTAGCTAGGCAAGCTTTGCTCGTTAACATGGCCCGAAATACTCATTATGTGACGAGATGGAATGCGCAAATCCGACCACAGTGTAATATCAGTCGTACACAGTGATGTGTGTAGATCTTTGATAGGTTGACCCCAAGTGAAATTTCTCTCATGATCTTTGAAAGTCAGTTGACACCGAGTGGCTTGTTTTCATACCACACTGCTCAGAAAACTGGAATTTGGCATCTGACCTGGGCTTTTGGAAGAAAGCTTCTTGCTTCGGATTCAGCTTGGTTATGTACGAGTGAATACATTAGTATGCATCGCCATCGTGGCCAACGCTGCACAGGCGAGTTTGCCTTTCCTTGCTGGACTTCTCGCAGAATCCACCCTGGTGGCTCGTTGTTAGTTCATCTTGGGGCTTTGTAAAGGGTCATGTAAAACCAGACTCAATTACTGGCTCATGCTGGACGTTCTCTTTTCCCTCTTGTCACAAGGCTTTTAATTTACTCTCCAATATTTTGTTGCTACGGCTGAAAGCTGGATTACACGTTAATGTAAGCAACTGGTTGTTGCCGTTGAAGTGTCATTCAACAAAGTTACAGAAGCTGGGTAGGGATGACCCGCTGTATTCTTCACCTGTTTTGGTCCGAGCCTCTGAATAAAACCGGCGGAGAGTTTCGTCTAGCTCCTCTTCACTCATTTCGATCAAGGTTTTGTTTATTCTTTGTTGAAAGCACCAATCTAGAAATTAAACATGTCTTGCAGTAAGCATACATGTTCATTGATACGAGAAAACCCTTTTGAAAACTAAAATAGCAAATATTTGAAAGAAACTAACATGTTAATCGTTATCATGTGCCTTTACCTTCAAACATCTTTACAAACCACTTTGTGTTTTGTTTAGAGCCTTTGCATTCCACGTTTGTCACAATATCTTGCAGGTCATCCCCGCTCAATTCTGGAAACCTGGTTGTCTTTTCAATTTCCTCATTTTCTAGAGCTTCTGCACAAGAGACAAGATCGGTATCTGACATAGCTAGCTCATTTTCCCACCCAGGGAGACTATCGTCTGAAAAACTGAAATGAAAAACATTTAAGTCCAGCGTATCACCCTCCATTTTGCCACTTCAGCCGCTTCAAAAGTTGCACGTAATGTCGCATGAATTAAAATTTTGTCCATCTGTACTCTTATCGATGCTAAAAATGAGCCAATCAGCACGTGAGAAATTGGACAATTATTGTAAAAGTTGGCTATTGAGGTGATTTTCTTAAGTCTGGCTTAACGGGATATAACCAATTTTGGTGTGGAATTTAAGGGAAAACTCTTCATTGGTTTAAATCGTATTTGATTAATTGCACACAAAGGTGCTCCGTTAATGGCTGTTTCTGACCTCACCACTCTTAAATGTAGTGTGCCACAGGGAACAATCCTTGGTCCTCTTTTATTTTTAATTTATAATAATGATTTGCTTACCTGTCTATCATTTAACATACCTAAACTGTGTGCTGATGACACCAACATTACTTATGCTGATTTTGATTTACATCGATTCAGTGTAGTCTATCTCGCGACCTTGAAAAGCTAGGAAAATGGCTTGTGTCTAACAGACTTACCTTGAACGCTACAAAAACGGAATTTATGTTGATCGGCTCCAGGCAAAGATTAAGTACTCTCTCTGATACACACAAACTCTCCATTTACCGATTGAACAAGTTTCCTCTGTGAAATCACTTGGAATATATGTCAGTGAAAATCTAACGTGGCATTCCCACATTGATAAACTGTGTAAAAAGATCGCCTCTCCAATTAGAGCCATAAATCTACCCTACTCTCAGCAACCTCACTTTGCTTACTGCAGCTTAGTACATACCTGCATACATCACCTTTATTTCACCTTACATTTACAAGAGTAGCTGTATAGCTAATTTCTCCGAGAAAATAAAAAAATGAATAAATAAATAAATAAAATAGTATTGATAATAAAAATAAAATAGCATATTATCTACAGTGCAATAAACTACTATTTATATAAGTACCAATTGCATAGATGTTCGAAAGAAATTTGGCAGATTTTAATTCTAAACTAATTCAAGGACGTTATTGACCTCAGGTCCTCTGTTAGGTTGTTTCAAATGTTTGCAGAAGTGTATCTGAAGGAATGAAGACCATAAGTGGTTCTGTTAACGTAACACTGGTTAATCATAGAAAACAAGAGACCAGAACCTTTGCCAACTCGAGTTGTTGTTGGCTCTTGAAGGTGTAAGTCTTTGGTAATAGTCCAGTTTTGAATTCCCTCCTCATTCTAAGAAACCGCTGGATTTTGGTCTAGCCAGTGCAATTTCTGTACCGGGATGAGGCTAACCCTGTATTCGCTTTCCTTCCGTCCTTTTTGCTTTCGTTCAGATTGCTTACGAACTGCGCCATGAGTCGAACAAATCCTGGAAAATGGACCAAGAGAAAGGCAAAGAAAGCAAGGCAAGGAAACACCAAAGCCATGGAAAGGAGTGTGCAGCAGCTGAGTGTAATAGTTTTGAATATAACAGCAATGGAAGTGGGTCTGGTTTACACTTCTTTAAATTTCCTATGAAGAACCCTGCAAAAGCACCTTGATGCAACTTGATCAAGCATCAACATGGAAGAGACAGTTTTTGTGTCGGCGAGAACACTAATATGTGAAAAACATTTTAGGAAACACAAAATAATCAAAGGTGTTGGGGGAGTGAGGTGTAGATTGGGTAAAGGTATGGTATTGTTTAGGACTGTAATTTTATAATAAGCTTAATGCTGATTTTATGACAGCCTTGTATCACGACTACATGCATTTTGATGGAAATCGATTTATATTGCAGCTGTTGAAGTGTGTAATTATTATGATAATCTTGTATAGTTTGACTGATAAGAAATAAAACAGTCCATTGTTATTCTATTTCTGGCTCTGCATCCTTTATTTGTGTTTTGTGTATACCCAGCAGCATACAATGAAGGAAGCTTTTTTTCCCAATAAAGGAAGCTAATGTAATCAGAAATTGTGGTTGCAAAATCTTAAGGGCTCTACTACTGGAAAACAGTTTAGTGTTTTCTAATTGTAATTTTTGGTTTGCTTTGTTTTGTTTTGATTTTAATTTTGTTAAATGAATTTTCTTTTCCAAATAAAAATCAGGTTTTAGAATGCCTGCAGGTATAAACAAATGAAAACATTTATTAGTTTAAACTAAATTGTGCTCTAAATAGAAAAGCTAGTTTTGTGAAGGACTGCATATCTGACAAGACTGACAACATTAACTTTGTCATACAATGCATTTTGAATGTACTGTGATCTACCTCAAGCAACTTAACCCAAACCAAGTATTCACACTCTGCATTGTGACAACACATAGGGTTGGTGATTCATTTTGCATCAACTTGATGCTGTTGTGCTGTCCTGAAACTCCACAAACTCCACTACCACCTGCAGTCTTCTAATGACATCATCACTGATCTCATCCTATGCAGTTAAATTTCTCAAGCTTCATGAAGTTGTCATGAATCATGCCTGTTTTAGAATACCTCCAAGAATATTTCATATTAAAGGTCAAATGCAACAAAATTGGGCCTAGTTTGATTATAAGTTAAAATAAAAGATACCAATCCAAATATCGTAATCCAAAGTTTTACATGATTTAGTCAAAAAGCCGCCGAGATATTTGACCTTGAAAACAGCTATTTTTCTTTGCTTTACAAACGGAACAGTTCGTTGAAACTTCGGACGATTGTCGGAACTGGATTTTGTGATGTCATAATTGGTGAGCTCTCAGTTAAGAACAACAAATATGAGTGTTTCGTGCAGCTTTAATTGTAGCAATCATTCAAAAATCTGTAATATGAGCATGGCCACATCCCTTTAAAGGATGAGAGGCATGTAGGGAACTGTTTCATCTAGTTTCATCTCGTCTTGAAGCAATATCTTTTTGTAATCACTAAGCAGGGTCTCAAGTTCAAGCCCAAAAACCTTCGGAGCTGTGCCATATATGCTGTCAAGCCAAGCATTGACGACAAACATCCTAGAAACAAACGCTCTATGAACACAGAATGCAATTGTTCAGCAGCAGCAGCCATACTGTGAAGGGCAGAAAGCGAGGTAAAGCCCAGGGTAAAGTCCCTGTATATAAACTATTGCAAGGTTTTATTATATCAAGTTTAACTTGTTAGATTCACAATCTCATTTTCTGAGCTTGGTCTAGTTGAAATTAAAAAAAAGGGAATAGAAAAGTGTCATTTTTGTCATTTAACACGATTTCATGCCATCATGATTTGTAAATCGTAAAGCTTATTCAAGGCTTCATTTGTAAAAAACGCCTAAATAAATCATCTTGAATTACAATTTTGCTGCAACAACATTGTTATTAGTTGAACAAAATATAAACATACTTTTTACAAGAATATTGAGGATTTTTTTCAGCCGTAACTTCAGTGTTGTGATGAAGTGTCAGGTTGGTTTCAGTGCATTCCATGTTAAGGAAGAGGGATGGGGGTACTAGCCTGGAAAGTGAAGACTCCTGAAGGAGAGTAATGTCGGTGTGACTCAAGCTTTGACTGATAACTGAAAGATGCCATCCTAAAGCAGACATACAAATTAAAGCCATAAATAGTAACCAATGCTTTTATCTAGGATTTCATAACTGACAGGCCTAAACCAAGAACATAGTACAACTATATTTTCTTACCTCTCACATGCAACCCTTAGTGATGCTTTGTTGAGTGAAGAAGACAAGGCATTTCACCCGGAATACCCTTGGTCAAGGCCACATCTACTGCAAGGCAAACTGAGCCACTTGCCTTAGCCATTTTTTTGTTTCAGTTGTTTCGTTTTTGAAAGTGAAGATAAAACACTGCTAAATATCTAGGAAGAGAATTTTACTGTGGACATTGCCTCAGTCATATTTTTTCTGGCTATTGCCCTGTAAGTAATGCTATAATGTTGTGTAAATTTTCATCATTCATCAGCGTGCTGATAAAACTTTTTCCTGGAAAGAAGGATTGAATGCAGCAATCACAAGCCCCCTTGCATGATATAAATGGTACTTCGTGATGAAGACTAGTAGTGAGCAGATGTTGTGTTGTGATCTATATCTCTAGTGACCTCATCATGAGACAAATGATAATACCACAATTCTCATCTTATTACAATGCAAAAAGAGACGACAAGCATCCACAGGGCTTTCACATGGGATTTTGTCCACTGGGAGTTTGCAATAAATTTATCAAGGTCACTAACCTCTTTTTAAATCCTGAAAGAGCTATTTATCTCTCTTTGAGCATGTCTAGTTAAAACTGAAGAAATTACTTATCTGTGTGGATTTGTATGCTCTTGTATGAAACATGTTGAGGTGGGTGTGCCATAACCCTTCAGGTGCCAATGGGTTAATTCATATCTGTTCTGTCAGAATATTTGTTGTTTTGAACATCTTTCGTGTTTCTAATTGAGGCCAGAGTGCTTAATTGGAAACCAAAACCAGGAACTTTACATTCAGTACATGTACTGTATGTCATTTAATTTATAAATGAAGGGGTGAGTGCAAAACCATGCTAAATGACGATTTTGTGTGTTTTTTTTCCTCAAAAGTGCCTGAATTTTTGCAAGTAGTTTTCAATTTAATAGAAAAACATCACCCTGTATTTTTTTTCGCTGGTTTGCTCTTCGTTTTCGAGAAATAACGTATGCAAAAAAAACTCTGTTTTCCTGCGGCATCTTTTGGAGATCGAAAAACAAAAGAAGTCTTTTGTTTCGCTGAACAATGAAATCAGCGAAGCTTCATTTTAGCCGCCAGTTGATGGAGCTGAAACAAGTATAATAAACAAATAATTGGACCGATCTGACAACGCTGCTTTGTTAGCGCAAGCGATTAACGCGCTGCGCTGCGGTCCGGTCACTAAATCACCAGAAGGTGGTTCAATATCACTTCGGTTGATTTTTTTTTCGTTATCTCTCTTCTTTTTAAAACCTAAGCACCCTTTCCAAGAATCTGTGCTGTCGATGTGCCAAAATAAACCGTTTTCAAGTTTGTGTTTAAGTCCACCTTCGAATAGTATAAAGTAGTTAATGGAGCCGAAACAAGTATTTCATAAAGAAATAATTGTCTCGCGTAGCATACCGTGCTCTGTTGGCACAAGTGTTTAAAGCGCTGCGCTGCAGGCCGTTGACTATTACACTGAAGGCTGGTTCGACACCACATCACTCCATTTTTTTTTGTTATCTCTCTTCTTTTTAAAACCAAAGCACCCTTTCCGAGAACCCGTACTATCGATACTGCTAAAATTAACCGTTTTTCAAGTTCGTATTTAAGTCCACCTTCGATTAATATAAAGCTCCAGAGAAATCGGCGAAATGCCGTCGTCGATAAACTCCAAGGTCTTTTTTTCAATAAAGCAACAACCTGAATCAAAGGCTCTTTGCCTGGGCTGCCTTGTGTCACTTGTCTAGCGCAATTTTAAGACAATTTCAAGGGTAATTTTGCTGTTTGTTGCTTTCCTTCATTGATTGAAAAGATAGTGATATCAGAGGAATCGAGAACACTGACCAGGTTCCGGGCAATTCGCGTATTGCTTCGAAGTTTTGACTTCTGGTCTCATGCATGCTAGCCTGTGTACAGGCTACTCTCACGCTTCTGTGACATGTACCCGTTTATACCTCGGCTAGTTATCGAATTCTGAACTCTCTCGAAACTCACCCACAAAGTCCTACAGTAAATGCAGCATCGTAAATCCGGGGTCGGAATAAGGCCATCTGGTATTGCGTGACAACCCCGTCTCCACCGCCAGGAATGAAAATTTAGCGAGGCATTGTTAAAGTTCCAGTTTATTTACGTCTTGGATTCTACCGACAAAGAGATAACGTCGTTTGATTGCTATACAAAGCAAATGTTAAAAAAGGAGTTAATTGCGCAGTCTACATTTGAGTCCTCATGCATCACGTCTCCCCAGCAGGCTCTCTTGACAGCGGTTACTGGGGACAACAAACATGTAAGTGAAAGAGTGCATAAAGTGACACTGAGGTCAGACATGGCTTCCAGGTCAACAACAACTTTCACGGTAAGTTTTACATAAATATTTAGGACTTCTTTACTCACCGGAGTAGTTTTGACAGCTTAGAAAGTGCTGAGGAAAAATAATTTATTATTTTGTTATTGATTAGCTGACAGTAGAGGACCCGCAAGTGAAGGAGTATGTTGAAGAACTTATTGTGCACTTGCAGGGCCGGATGCAAGAGCTTGACCAGGTGAGTGGAGTTAGTAAAGGCTTTTCAGTTTTCATAATCAATATAGTCACCCGCAACTCCATCGTTTATTCATGTTTCAGAATCGACCGAACATGGGTAATTTTGAAAGATGGTAAGTTCCTTGCACTGAATGCGTTGATTTAGTGAAGTTAAATTATGTTAACAACGGAGCTCAAAGCCTCTTGATATAGGAAAGAGTTTGTGTTTGTTTGCTTTTCGAATGTATGTGTCGTACTGGACGTGTTCACTTTCGAGAAAATGTAAAGACACGTAGAAGTTGCATCTCCCGAAGTGACCACGCTAAGGGCCTCTTCATATGAGCCCGGTCAACCGGGCTGGCTCGGTTTCTGAGATCTCGCCTCGCAACTCTTTGCTTCGTAAAAATTTCGATGTGTTCATGTGAGAGGCCGGGCTGACCCAGTTGCTGAGATCTCAGTAACCGGGACGAAACTTTTTGGACAAAATTGCTTCGCTTTCGCAACATTTTTTGTCTTGTATGTATTACCACTTAAGGAGTATGTGAATTAACTTTATTGGTTACAAGAGTCCAGAAAGCTACGATGTCTGTGAACAATACAAGTTTATGTTCGACCATTCTGGTTTTGTTTCTTGGATTTCATCCCGGCAGACCGGGCTTAAATTTCCCATATGAACAGACAGCAAAATTCGTCTCGATAACCGAGCCAGCCCAGTTACCGGGCTCATATGAAGAGGCTCTAACAAGCGACACTGCGTTTATCTGCTAACATCTGGCGACCATAGTTCAAGAAGTTGCATTTTAATCCATTTCCTGCCGAGCGATGTTAAGTTAAACTCCATACATGCATACGTACATACATTTTATTTGTTATGAAATTAAAATTACAATTGTAACATGCCCGCGAATAGCTGTGCTAATCTAGGCGGGTCATGTTTGGACGAGTTATTAATATACAACTAGGTACAACTAAATACAACTGAAGGTAACAAGAGAACTAAAGAGACTAGAATTGACAACGATGACTAAAGACAACTAATAAACTAACGATATTACAAATAATAATTAACAACAGTTATGACGAGAGACTACAGATACACTAAAGCGAAATTATTGAGTATTAATGAATACATACTAGGAGGAAAATAAATTCAGCTTTACTTTTTGAACGATTTCTGTAAGATCAATATGACAGTCTTCTGAAGCTAGAATTTCAAAAAGTATTTGTTTTATTTTCCTCTTAAAGACATTTTTTGGAAGCTTTCTTAAATATATAGGCATTTCATTCCAAATTTTTGTTCCGATTCTAGAAAATGAATTCACTTGAATTGAGAGTCTAGAACTTTGTGTGTAAAAATTATTTGAGACAGAGGATCTAGTATTTTAAGAATGAATATCAGAAATGTCTTGAAAGAGATCTTGAATGTTTCCAGGAGCATTTCTGTGTCTTATTTCAAACATAAGGTTAGCTAAAAGCTCATAATACAAAAATTTTAACGGTAAAACACTGGCATCAATAAATAAAGGAATCGTATGTTGATTTCGCTCAGAAAAATAAATAAAGCGAAGAGCGCGCTTTTGGAGCTTGAGAAGCTTTTCAAGGTGTGATTTATATGCTTGGCCCCAGGCCAACAAAACCATAAGTTAAATAAGGAGTAACTAAGGATCTATAAATAGTTAAAAGAGTTTGTCTTGGCAGAAAGTGCCATAGTTTACAAATCAATCCTACAGTTCGCTTATTTTAATAGCTACATGATCGATATGATGTTTCCAAGAAAGATTATTGTCAATTATTACACCTAGATATCTCACAAATTCTTTACATTCTAGAGCCACCTTCTTTTGTTGATCATTATCGAATATCATAATTTTGGGATGATAAGTAAGTTTTCTCTGAGCTGGTCTAAAGATAACAAAATTTGTTTTTTTAATATTTAAGGTTAATTTATTAGCCGTTAACCAATCGAACAACTTGCAGAGTTCTTGATTTACAGTCGACTCAAGAGACTTAAGATTTTTGTCAGCATATACGGCATTCTTGTCGTCAGCAAATAAAAAAAAATTAAGTTTGTCAGAGGATTCTTGGATATCGTTGACATAAATTAGGAAAAGTAAAGGGCCTAGGACTGAGCCTTGCTGTACACCTCAAGTGGTATTTTGCCTTTTAGATATATAAGAGCCAATTTGCGTAGTTTGAGTTCGACCATCCAAGATGAGAACCACTTATTTATAACACCACGAAAACCATAGTGATCTAATTTGTGTAAAAGAATTTTATGATCGACTGTATCAAAAGCCTTTTTCAGGTCAATGAATACACCACATGAGAACAAGCGCCTGTCCATATTTTCCTGTATGGTACTTACAATGTCAAGAATTGCATGCTGTGTTGAATGTGCTTTGTGGAAGCCATATTGAGATGAAGAAAGTATATCATTTTGCTCAATTAAAGATTCCATTCTGGAGTAGACCAGTTTTTCGAAGATCCTATTAAAGTTAGACAGCAAATAAATAGGCCTATAGTTGTTTGCATTAGTGTTATCTTCGGCTTCAAAAACAGGAATAATTTTTGCCATTTTTAATTTAGTGGGATACATCCCAGATGAAATAGAAAGATTTATTATTTCCGCAAGTGTACTGCTTACAGCGTTTGACGAGTACTTCAACAGTTGGGTAGGACATGAGTATAAACCATGAGACTTGTTATTTGGTATGTGCAAAATTTCCAATTCCGCTTCAGTTGGGGTAACTAGATTGAAAGCAAACGACGAATCAGGAGAGTTAGATCTGTTCATAAAATCAAAATAATTACGGTGAACGGTTGGTAACTTATTTGCCAGTTTAGGTCCAACAGAAGCAAAATGGTCATTAAGTACGTTGGCTATTCTTTTATGGTCACAGGTAACAGAATCACTATCAGTACGGACTTTAATAGAATAGGTTTTGTGTTTGTCAATTTACGAGCAAGTACATTGTTTATTCCCTCCCAAGTTTTTTTCGTATTAGTTAGGTTATCATTAAAAATTTAGAATAGTATTGCTGTTTACTTAAACGCATCAAGGTACAAATTTTGTCCCTAGAAATTTTGTAGTTGGCGGTGTCACCAGACGCATATAACTTATTTTTAACTTTAATGGAGATTCTTATGCCTTTGGTGATCCATGGTTTGGAGAGCTGTTTTGCTTTGCGGTTTGAAATTGTCTTCATAGGTACATGTTTATTTATCAATTTGTTAAACTTGTTGTAAAAAGAAGAAAATAAATTGTCCACGTCACACGGTTTTTTATCTGTGAGAGTATCCCAGTTCACATTAGACAGATTGGTGTTAAAACTGTCCCTAGAGAATCTAGAAAAATCCCGCACGTTAAATTTTCTTATCTTAATTTTATCCCTCATAGACTTCAGAATACAGAATTGCAAAAGATGATCACTTATATCAGAGATGATATTTCCACTAGCCACAACTTGATCAGGATTGTTGATAAAAATGTTGTCAATTAGGGTGGCGGAGGTAGAGCGGACACGCGTTGGTTTGTCAATTGTGGGAATGAGAAAACAACTTTGAAGGGAAGTAAAAAAATCGTGACTATGTGAAGATGACGCACATTTTAAAAGGTCAATATTGAAATCACCCATGATCACAATACATTTCCCAGAGGATGTAAATTTTTCAATAGTCTCATCAAAATATGATTGAAAGATTTCAGGAGAATTGTGTTGTCTATAAAAGATTCCACAAATAACATTTTTCTTATTCTCAAAGGGAAACTCAGCCCACAATACCTGAAAAGCTTCATTGGAGGTCCTTTCTAAAACACGATAATCAAGTGACTCATCAATGAACATTCCCACACCCCCAAACGCCAGAGGTGTTGGAACATATTCAAATACGTAGCCAGGTATATGTGTGGTGCACAATTGTGAATTTACATTGGTGATTTTTGTTTCAGTAACTCTGATGACATTAAAATGAAAATCTACTTCATGCAAAAGTTGAGTTTGAAGATTTTCCAGATTACGATTCAAGCTAACTATGTTGTTATGAAATATAGAAAAGCTAGAGATAGTTTCATCTTTTGACAACTTCGTTTTCATTTCCTTAAAACTATGGGGGGAGAAATATCGACTAGTTATTCTGTTAGAGGAGTAATCAACGGGGTTCAAATTATAATCTAAGGTTGTATTTAAGGAAAACAAATCTAAGTCATATAAGCTAGTAAGTTTCTCTAATTCCCTTTTAGTTTTACATGTGGTCGACACTGAACTATTAAACTGGCCATGAATTTCTGCCAAACATCCAGAACAACTATAATACGGTAAAATCTTCAGTATAGATCTAATAGAATTCACTGTACTTCTGTTCCTGCCTTTCATGTTAGTACCATTATAAAGCATAACAGTAGTTTAACTTAGCTGCAAGGATCCTCTGATCGAGCTTCAGGGCGTTCACGCAGTCTTAACTTAGTTAAGTCGTCAATCGCCCCCAGACGAATCGCCATACAAGTATCCGTTTTGCGTAAGAAGATTGCTGTGCCTTTCGCCCAGCACCACTTGTAGTTGTACGTGTTTTGGTGTGCCTTCACTGAGTGTAACAGCTCTTGTAGTCTCAGTGTAAGGTGGCTGTAAATTGCAATCCGATTAATTTCAGCAGAAGATGGGAGATTCAGGCCCTCGGTGGTTAGTCGACTGGCGTTACCTCTTGACGCGAGCACTTTGTCACGTATCATCCTTCTTGTAAATTTGCAAATAATCGGGTTCGGTCATCTTCGGTTACCATTACCGGTTGAAGTATCTCACTGTGGGACCCTATGAGCAATGTCGATCTCTGATCAGGAGATATCGACTCCAAGGCCGGTAAATAACTTCACACACAATTCCGTGGTGTCTTGTGCAGATTCTCTCTCTGATATTAGTGGAACGCCCACGATCTTCAAGTTATATTGATAACTGTAATAGAGCATCTCGTCGATAGCTTTGTCAGTTCTGTCAACTTTAACTGTCAATAAATCCAACCTACGAGAGAAATTATCCAGAGCTTTTGACAAGCTGGATTCTGACTTCACAAGAGCATCATAGCTGTCGCTGAGGAATTGGACATCCTGTGTGCTCGGTAGAGTGGTGGCTGCCGCTTCGTGGTAATCCTTCTGTTCTGCCATCTTGGATTTGAGAAACTGAAATTCCTTCTTTAAATCATTCAGTTGACTCTTTAAATCATCATTTTCTTTTCTTAGCATTTTAACTTTGTCTCCCATTAGTCAACAGAGAAAAAAGAAAATGTCTAACCTAGTCAAACAGTAAACACACGAAAGAATGCGGAGCGCTAGCTGAAGTGTGCTGCATGCTGCGTGCTGGCCTTAGTTTTCAGGCTGCTGAAAACTGTATAAGAATTAAACGACCTTTCTCAATAGCCTCAAAGCTGGTCCCTAAAAGACTAAAACTGGTTATAACGCTGGTATACTAGCACCATCCTTGGCCAAAATAAACCGGAAATGAAGATGGTTAATTTTAGGTTAGGGCCAAGTCGCACTGGAGGGCAATTTCAGATTTGTTCTGGACAAATCAGACTTGAAATCGGCCAGGGACAAAATATTTGTCCGGAAAGCTACAGTCGCACTTGAGAACAAAACCTGCGATCATTAAACATGTAAGGGCCTGGCAAAGGATAGATCCATCCTGGTGGATATTGTGGAAATTCGTACGGGAAAAATTGGTCGCCCGCGCCGGGATTCATGTTGTTGCGAAATGAGAACGTGATTAATTTTACTGCAAAGTCTATCGCATAGAGACTCTGCTACATATCACCTGTCAAATCATTTCCGAATCAAAACACCCTCGCTTTTGTTTTCCAAGATTTGTCTCAATCTGGCCTGCCTCAGAGGTAGTCGATGGCATCTTTGAAGTTTGTCTGTCTGCGACCAAATTTTGTCCTTTGGGGGAACAAACCGGTCGCACTTGGTTTTTCATTGTGATGACGGATTTTTGACATTAGTACACAGTTTTGTCCTCTAGTGTGACTTGGCCATTACACAATACCTCGAGAGTGCTACTTTTGTCAAATTTTTCTTTTTAAGCCAGATCTAAAGTTCGCTATAAAATCTAACATTTCCCCAAAAAAATGAAAATAAAATCTTGAGACGCGTGTGAGTTATTGGGAAAAAATAAAAGTTAACCACACTTCTCCTCTTATTGCTGGTTTTCAGTGTCACGCCATTCAGAATAGATCAAAATAAAAATCAAAACCGTTCAATACATAAAGTCCAGAATCTGGGAAATGAAAGAAGGTAAATATGCAAAGACTCTCTCCAAGATTCTAGTCACAGCAATTTTTCTTATGCAAGATATGCGGAGAAATTTTTTACCCAAATTTATAGAGATTTGGAAGGAAAGGCGGCCAGAAACCAACAGAAACATCTGTCACTGAATTTTGCCACAAAAGTGAGAATTTGTCCCTCGAGGAACTCTAAAACATTAAAATAATACTTTTTCTAAGACATGAACTGTTCAGATAGCCAAATTCCCCAAAATAAGTAACTTTTTTAACCATCATGACAGCTCTCTAGGCCGTCATGTAAATGCCGCGTCACGCAAAAGCTTAGAAATTCAAGCGTACTGTATCACAAAAACCAAGAACCCATTCGGAGCGAAAATTTGTATGAATATTAGTTTTCAGCTGCTCTTATACATCATTAGAGGAAAATCTCAGGAAGATCAATTGTCTTGTAGTCTGAATTTTAGTGACGTCATGTGAAAACCAGCTATAGTCTTCATAGTGCGGCAACATTTTGTGCAATATGGCTTCCTCCGGAAGCTCTTATTACAAGGGCCTCATTAGCATTGTTATATTTTGCCTCCACTACACATCCGGACACACTAGACAGTGATTAAATTGGGTGCGCTGGCCAGCCAAGCCATCGTCCCGTTTATTCCATCTCAGTATATAATACAAGCTATGAATAAAAAGACAATTGCTAAGTGCACCAAAGCCGGACACGAAAACCCTAAAACCAGCAAGTGGAGAAAATTGGGAACGTGTGCCCCCGACCAAGGCAGTGGTGCAACCCTCGGGGTTTTAGGGTATCCTTGGTTAACATCAGTACTGTAGAATAATAAGAGAACTAAATAAACGTACAACAGTGGATTACAACTGATGATATTATTACAAGAAAACCAAACTTAACCTAAACACGGCAAAGGCTGGCCACAGAATGTCTCACCTCGCCAACTGTCACCGATTACAAACTCAAATCCCACTATACACTGCGCACCTCAAACCCGTACCCAGCCCTCTGGTCCGTGCCGGCAAAATAGTAATTTATGCTAATTTAAGATCATCACAAATTACATATTTTGCCTCCACTACACATCCGGACACACTAGACAGTGATTAAATTGGGTGCGTTGGCCAGCCAAGCCAACATAGAGGTGAAAAGAAAGGGCTCGAGCTAGAGAGACAATGATTTTGACACTTCTAATCTACTTGCTAGAGAGTCTGACGTAAATGTTCTTGGCAGAGGTTGAAGCCCAACGGCCGTGACGTTGAAGATTCCTCTCAGGGACACCGGAGTTTGCAGCCAAAGTCGCCCCACCTGATCTGGCAGAGTGGGTACTAAATTTAGAAATATCTGGAACAATATCGCGAAAAGACTTGTTAAACGACTCTCTATAAGTCGAATAACATATAGGCTTATTGACTGACACAAGACGCTTGCGATTGCTAGACGATGATATAGGCCTGAAAAGGTACTCCTCAGAATCAAAAGAAAGGTTAGAACTTGACATATATAACTTAAGAAGGGCCACAGGACAAATACTAGAACCAGCTGACTCAGCAATAACCACGGACTGACCCTCCCTTAATTGGTCGGCTTTACTTTTTTCGATAAAAATAGAAAGAAAACCATCATTAAACTTAACATCTTTACTTCAAATAAGTGACAACTCGGAAAAACGAAAAAAGCCGGAAAAAGCTAAAACAAACATAACTAAATTACGCAACTGTAAGAGGTCATGCAAGTCAGTTTTTTCAGCTAATTTCCTGAGATGCTCCGCCTCAAGAGGTTCTTTTCTGTGGTTAGCCGGTGAGGACGCAGAACGAACGGCACCTTCTTTCACAGCCACAACAGTGGGATGACTAGTAGGGGAACTCACGGCCGCCAGATCATGCAGCCACTTGAAAGCATAGAAGGCAGAATTGATAGAAGAAACTGATCTGCTTGACTCCAGTAGATACTGTAGAAACAAGGCACAATGGAAGGGCTCTACCGGGAAGGGACTGGTACCCAGAACGGTAGTAGCAAATGATCTCCATCTGTTGAAAACCCTTGTATAACAAAGAGAAGTCCCGGAAGCCCTGGATGCAAGAGCTGTAAACTTCATATTCTCCGTCAACAAAGCAACCTCTCTTGTATCACATGTAGGGGAAGTCCAGAACTCTGTATCAAAAATATCTAGAGAAAAAACAAAAACCAAGTGATAATAAAGGAATATAAAGGACAAGGGGAAGCTCCCCAGGGATAAAGACAAATGGGGCCTAAACAACACAATGAGAGAATAAACAACAAATAAATACAGACAAGGAGCCTCAGAGAAAAAACAATGTTATATTTAAGTACGCTTATAAATTGCAGAAACAAAACTGCAATAAACACAATCTATTCACCCCTCAAGGGCACTGTATAGAAATCTTCAACGTTAACAGCCTCAAATCAAAGGCCCCTCAAGGGCACTGTATACAAATATCACAGACCCCTCAAGGGTACGTCTCAAAGGGCCGCCTGCTTCAAGCAAGGCGCCTCAAAGCCAGAAAACAATGCACTAACACTGTGGAACGTGAAATGCATTGCAAACTAATGCAGGACCTTGCCTGGGTGCAATACTAAAATTAATGCGCAAAGCTACCATTGAGAAATTTAGCGGACCGGATCCGAAAATGGAATTCTTGGCTTTGCCTCTGATGAACAGATGGGAAAGATCAGGGTGGACCACCCAATCATGAACGAAACTGCTCCAGTGCACACCGTTGAAACAAAGGATGGGCCAAAAATGCGCTGATCTCCAAAGGGGAACAATGAGAGTGCCGGATGCATTGCAGAGTTTCAAATGACTGACGACTTTGCATGTCAAACAGACAGGAGGACAAAGCCAGTTGTTGTCGTTGGACCAATCTTGGACGAAAGCGTTGACGCCAGACGAACTGGGCTGATAATACCTAGAATTGAAAACCTGAAGCTTTGCATTGTAATGGCAGGCGAATCTATCACAAGTGTGCAGACCCCAGAGCTCGTCGAGAGCATAAAAAACAGAATCGTTGATTGCATAATCATCGTAATCAACTAACTTGCTAATATCGTCGGCACAAGTGTTGAGGTCCCTGGGAATCCATTGCATGTCAATGCTAATACCGCCGATGAGACATTGTCGGTGAACATCAAGAGCCAACTGTTGCAAAGCTGGAACTTTGGATCCGATGTTAACGATGCGAACAACATTCTGGTTGTCTGTATACCAGACAACAGTCTGCGCACCAAGAGAATCCTTGAATGCCTTCAAGGACAATGAAACAGCAAGAAGTTCACGAAAAGTCGAACTTTGTGCACTCTCATAATCGGACCAATTTTGGTGAAAAATTTTGTCCTCGAATTGTATGTAACTCCCGCAGGCTGAATTGGACGCATCAGAGTAAACGATTTTGGAAGGCTTGCGCTTAATAGGCCACAAAGGAAGGCCGTTGATATCAGCGAGATTGTTTTTCCAAAAATTCAATTCGTGTAAACATTCAGGTGTCAAAGAAACAAGTGAATTCCAATCAGCAGTGGAGTTAATAACCAGAAAGGTGTTCCTGGTCATAAGTCTAGTGACGTTCCCGACGCAGTCCCCGAGCGAGATAATTTTTCCACACACGCTTGCAAACTTGCGAACCTGGTGCAAGGAGCGCTCCGAACATAAGGGAGATGATGAATCGTTAATAAGAGAATCAATTCTCTTGTCCGTGGCTTTGATAACGCACTGGGAAGTGTTAATAACAGTCCCAAGCCAGGTAATCACTTGAGTAGGATCCCAAACGCATTTCTCTTCGTTAGGTAGGAAACCAGACTTAAATAGGTCGGAATGAACAGCCAAACTAGAGATATTCGCTTTGATACAGTCAGCGGCCGCCCCTAAACCATCGTCTAGGAAGACAACTATAGACTTTCCCTCGGATCTCCATTTCTTGACTAACGGCTTGAGAAGCTTTGTAAATAAATAAGGAGCAGAACTAAGGCCAAATGGCAAAACTGAAAACTGAAAATATCTAGTATGACCGGACGAAAAGGTCCAAGAAAACGACAGATATTGCCTATGATCTGGAAAGATATCCACGTGATGGTAACCCGATTTTAAGTCAAAGGAGAACATGAAATCTCCGGGATTTAAAACTTCTCTGGCAACGGACAGGTCCTCACATCGAAACTTAAACTTGAAAAGATATAGATTGACATGACGAAGATCCAAGATCAAGCGCTTTTTCCCTGACTTCTGAATAGACACAGATAATGGATTAATTATAGTAGGAGGTGTAAAAACTTCGGTGATACAATCCAAACTAATAAGCTCGTTAATAGCATTCTCAACAAAATCAGATTCCTGAATCACTGAATTATTGTTCTGAGCAACAAAAGGTGCTGGTATTTGAAGAAGTGGCAACTTATATCCAAACTCAATAGTGTCAATTATGAAACAAGGTGCGTCAATATCTTTCCAAAACTGAAGCGATTTACGCAATCTTCCTTTAACCGAAACAGGTGCATCATTACATGCAATTTCACAGTTCAGCGATGGATCCTCTGGAAGAGATAGCTCACAATACGGCAATGGCAAAGCCTCAGACTCATGGTCTAGAAAATAAATAATACACGACGGGAAAAAACATAGTTTAATAAATGCAAATTAACTCTGAAAGCACTAAGCACGACTCGTATGAAAGATCCAGTGAAAAATAAGACAAACAGAAAACAACACAAAAGAAAACTAGAACCAGCTACACCTTGATCCTGGGTATTGCTGTCTAGTCACTTTGCCTGTTGGTTGGCAGGATTGGAAGAGGAAAGAACATTTGGGCAGGAAGCTCGCCAATGTCCAGGTTTTCCACAGGAAAAGCAAAGTCCGGCAGATCTGCCAACGGAAAGCTGTTGATTGACCCGAGTAAAGGAATTAGGAATTTGGCCGACGGTGAGCTGCGAATTTCTTGAGACAGGTATTCCAGATCGGCGCTGTAATCCCAGACCACGTGGAGCGAAGCGTTTCGAGACTCTAGCCGCTCTTGCCTCAGCTCTATAGATTTTCTTCTCGTCTTCTTCGTCATCCGCCAAGTCGTGATGTTTATATTCCAAAACAGTTTTCCAACCGTACGACGACTTATCAGCCAACAAAATTAATTTTTGCCGATCTTTAAGCAAAGACATACCCTGATCCAACGCTTCCTTGGTCCTCAGAAGGTCCTTACGCTCAAGAGCAATGCTAGCGTCTTCGACAGCTTCCATGACTGATTTGTTGGCTTTAAATTGCTCCTCGTTACTCTTCTTCTTGAACGAAGGTGGAGCATCCCGCTTTAGCCTCTTGATCTCAGACATCTGCTCCGCGGCATTCGAATCATTAGATCTCTAGATCAGAAATTGAAGTGGAAACTAAATCCTTAATCTGGCCAAGCAGATCGCGATTGGTCTGGGCAATGATCTCTTTAACTTTAGCTTCATCCATTGTAAAAACCAAACTTAACCTAAACACGGCAAAGGCTGGCCATAGAATGTCTCACCTCGTCAACTGTCACTGATTACAAACTCAAATCCCACTATACACTGCGCACCTCAAACCCGTACCCAGCCCTCTTGTCCGTGCTGGCAAAATAGTAATTTATGCTAATTTAAGATCATCACAAATTACACGTTTAAACGCTATTTCCAGTTGTATTCTCGAATCTTCCATACTACCTATCACTCCTTAATTGAGGTCATGAAACATGCTGGACAAGGAAAAGAAAAGTCCTTGGACAGCAACTGAAAGTGTCCACGTAATACAATTTGGTTAATACAAATGAATTAAGAGACTATTTAATTCTCTTTTACCTAGGACTAAATGATTGTCTGTAATGCTGAGTTCTGCACTCAGCAATTTCAGATCAGTGAAGAGAATGGTAAGTTAAAACTTAATGTACTCGTAAAAAACAAGCCGAGTCAGCATTTCTGTCAAGCTAGGTTATCATTAATAATCTGTCTACTTCTCTCTATGCAGCTTGAAGAATAAAGTGTTAATTGAAAAATGTAAATAAACTGCTACATGTTGATGAAAGAGTCCGTCCATAGCTCATTCTCGCACCCTGATTGGTTACTAAGGCGAGGTATTCAGCATGGAATTGCGAATCTTGAAAGCGGAGCGTTGCGTGATATTGCTCTGGGGCGACAACAAAACAACAACTCCAAAACAATTAGTATTAAAATGGTATAAATCTTGTGTTAATAATATGAAAATGAAGGTTTGCCAACCATGTGGTTCAGTTTTCTGATTCTAGCCGGATTTATATTTGTTGGCTCCTGACAGTCTCGACAGTTGATTCAAGTAGAATAGTTTTTCTCGAGCGCACGTTGAATATTAACAGTTCCAGAGGGTTTAAACAGAACTGTAATCCGAGGGAAAATCTGGACAAATTGTCAATAAAATGTGGGAAGAGGCATCGGTTTTTGTTTTTACGTCCAAGAAGATTCGACAGATCAGCGAAAGCCGGATATTTTTTAACAAGTTTGAAGTAATGAGCCCAGGAAGTAAGAATTGGAGAAAACTCAGTTCAAATCAGAATTATTTACTAAAGGAAAGTGCCCAAGTTAAAATTATTTCTGGCAATATGAAGTCAAGTTCCACAAAATCCATCACGAGCCTAATGCGTAGATCAAAGTGATGCACAATCGGGTTTAATGAAGGGTCAAGCTTCATGCTCGGAAAACTGTGCGCTTTTCGGAACAGATGATGCCCGCACACAAATATCAGAGTATATCCAAGTACAACAGAGACCATTGTTTAATTATCTGCGGCCCAGAAAATAGAGATTGAGACTTCAATGTATAATAATAATAATAATAATAATGATAACAATAATAATAATAATAGCGTTTATTTACTTAATATGAAATTCCATTATGCATGCTATTGAAAAGCAGAAATCTAAACGAATTCCTATACTAATTTAAAGAAGAAGAACAAAAGCTACCGACAAATGTGAAAAATTGCTCACTTCTAATTCAGTTGATAACCTTATTATTATCACTATCGTATCGTAAATTTATATAACCCTGTCTTCTAAATCTTATTGTAACATTACAAAAATGTACAGCTAATGTCACACTTAGACGCTAAGCACATCATGCTCTCTTGTAGAAAAATGTAACATATGTGTTAAAATACTTAACACGTTAACTTTTGATATCTAAGAAGCCTGTCTTAAAGCGAAATCCCTGGTTGAGCTGTTTTAAACAGAGATATAGCCTTTGTTAATAAATATTGATTGCGACACCTAATTCTTCTGTGTTGGATTCTGAACCAGTTCGATGTCGCGAGTGAACATGATCAATTTCATACAACCCACGTACTAAGACTAGTTAATGATAGGGAACTTGAGCAAACCAGGACGGCAACGAGAACGCCACCAAACAAAAGGTTTAACGAGTTGGACAATGGCTGTGCACGTGCCTGTGCACTATTTTTTGTATTTTCATTAAGAATTGAATGCTAGCATTACATATTTAGGTCTATCAAGTTTTGAGATCATTAGGAGGACTAAAAAGATCTAGGCAATTGCAAAATTCGAAGCTGTGAAATGTAAATTCATATTTTACTTGGCGTTGTCATCATTGCTTAACCTCTCTATTTGATCTCAGATAATATCTGTGTTTCGGTCATCGCCTACTATTACATTATTTGTCATTAAAGATTTATTCTACGTCTATTCATCATCGTCCGAGTCCTCGATTACAGTGGAAGATTTTAAGCTCATAGAAAACTCTCGTTCTGGGTCTGGGATGTGATTTCTGGCCATTTTTTGGAGGTCTTTTACCTTGTTGGGGTTTAGTGGAATTGGACTTTCATACAGGATAGATGGCTGAGAAGCTACCAGATTTGCTGATGTGGTAACTCTAACCTTCTTCCATGGCTCGTTGATGGAGAAACTATTCCGGAACCATACTTTGTCAGGATGCTGGACCATCTGACCATCACTGTCCTCTCCCCAGCCGAAGTTCAGCCAGTGAATCTCTCTGATTCTTACAGGATTTCCCTCTTGATCCTTTTTTGCCAATTTGTATTTTGCGGAGAGGTAGTCTTTCCAATTTCTCAAATTTCTACGGTCCATTTGTCTGACCTTCAATGAATTTAGTAATGTGAATGAGTAGATGAATTAATAGACCTCTGCACAAAATGGTTTAAGACCTAGATACTTTCCAACAGATCTTCAGATCGTTTTCACTGTCACGCAACGAAAAAACAACTAAGCCTCTTCCCTACCAAGTCTTAAAATAAATATCTATCCAATGAAACCTCTCCCTTCTCAGCCGGCCTTCTCCTGGCTGATACATTCGTCATTTAACTATGGCAAACTGCCCAGGGAATCAATCAGAATGCTTTTTTTTATCATGGGCCGGTTCAGCTATATAATACAAACAACATTGAATAACAATTTACCTGGAATGGCTTTCTCAGATTGGTGTCTCTGACCACTTTCGCCCAATTGTCGGATAGCACCACCTTTGCGGAACTTTTCCTTTTCTCAATTTGTGCAAAGTCGCAGTTGTTTTTGAGGAATGTATGCCCTCTAACCAGGAACTTGTGGTCTAGTATCTCGTACACTCCTGTCTTCTGGAGCTCGAGGTACAAACTAATGATTGTTTGATTTTTGTTTTGGCCTCCACACCCGTCGGAATAGCTGACAAGTGATCTGTGGGGAAAACCAAAATAATGTATATTATAAGTAAAATAATAACACAATTCCAATTATTTCTGATCGTGCTATTAAAATTCACACTTTAGAAAACTTGCGTGGACTGAATTGTCCTTTTGACATTTGCAGTTGTGTACGCGTGCTTATCATTTTCTTTCAAAAAATTCAACTTTTTTAACTCAAGAAACTGAATGTTCTTCTTTTAGTCTTCTCGGGAATTTGATTATCCATTTGTTTCTAAATGTTCTTTCTAAACTTTGGAGAAACAAGAAAACGTTGCAATTTTGTTGACCACACTGCAAACCAATGGCTGATAGTGTGCAATGGTTCAGTCAATCAGATTACAGCATTTGCATTAGTATATATACTACCCTTGTGAGATAACTTTAAGAATTCCTAGGAATTCCTAGGAATTTCCTAAGAATTCCTAGGAAAAAATTCTTAGAAATTCCTAAGAATTCCTAGGAATTCCTAGGAATCTAAGGTGTGAATTTTCACAGTAATTCAGACTCGGAATTCCTAGGAATTCCAAGTTTACATAGAGCTGACTTGGAATTCCTAGGAATTCCTAGGAATTCCAACTGAAATATACTCACCTTGAAAATTCCTTAAAATTCCCAAAAATTCCTAGGAATTTCTGAGAATAACTTGGAATTTGTAGGATTTTTTGAGAATAGGTTGGAATTTTTGAGAAAATCTGAGAAAAACTGGGAATTTTGTATCATTTGTAGGCCAGACAAAATTTTGATGATAAATGCCCAGCATTAAAATAACAAATAAAGTCACTGATATCACATCAAACAGGTGTTAAATGAATGGTTTATTACATTGGCTTTCATGAATTTAAACATAAGAATAATCATCCTGTTTCTTTTTCATTACATCAAGAATCAAAAGTAAAACTGAAAACAGATATGAAGGTCAAACTTTTACATGTTTGATAAAAAGAGAACTTTTTCAGATAATTTACTTACTTTTTTAGTTTACAAATCCAACAATTTTCCATACACAAGATTTTACCTTTTTATTGTTATTGTGTGGAACATATCTGGATTTTCATGATTGTAAGGAATCAATGATAAGAACAAAACTGAGACATTCCTTAAAATTAAAAAAGGCTGAGTTTGGGCAAACTTAGCTGCTGTTCAGTTATTTCTGTTGATTCTGCAGCTAGCCTCTTCATCTTCATCTTTGTTGTATAACACCTAAAACAAAATTTAAAAAAATACATTACACTGCGATATATATGAGGTACTGTAAGACTGAGATCCAAATATTGATGTGCTCACAGTTTAATACATGCAGCTAATTAAGGCCTGACTGTAAGCTGGTTGAAATGTTGAAAGAGAAGACTTGATAATTGTGAAGGTGCTTGTATACTATTGATAAATATGTTACATAAATCTTGAGCTTACAGTAGACTAAATCAAGGTTTTCCTTCTTCTATAAGTGTATCAACAACTCTCGAATTGGAGGATATATATCACGGTTTTTAGCCAAATTTAGACATTAGAAATATTAAAAAAAGACACTTAAAACATTAAAGGAACAGTTAAATAATAGAGTAAACGCAAAAGAATATACGGATGGACAAAAATTGAAGATCAACACGGATTGCCATACAGTCAGGCTGAAACACACAGGGGACATATCAAACTCATGCAGACTGTGGCTGCCTCGTTGGAGTTTTTGTCAAGAACTTTGACTGGGATCAGCGAGAACTGCCATATTTGTTTCGTTTGAACAAGTGTGGCGAGAGAAACGACTTGTTATTTGCAAATCAAATTGTTTAGGCATGCCCTCTGGGCAACCTAAATTGTTTCAACCTTGCTTTAGCCAGAATTCATTTCATGCCATGACTGAGTGACCCGCTCGTGTATGATTCGTGATGACAAACTTCATTCAAAAGCTTTTGTCTAACTAAAAGAAGTTACTTTGTATAATATAGGGTTACTTGAATTCGATTACTCACCAAATAGTTTTGTATACAGCTAATCTGCCCTTTGAATTTTTCCCCGTTGAAACATCCACAGTAAGACTTTCTTTTAGCTCCAAATCTTCGCCAAGAATAACATGTTTCTCGTTAATGACACACGCTGTTTTCGTCTAGTCACAGGACCAAAGCAAAAACCATTTTGATATAATTTTGGAAGTGAAATCTACTAATACGCACGAGTGATCAACCGTTAACGCTAAATTCAAAGATGGGCGCCAAAAGAGAATGACTAACGCGATCTTTGTCACGTTCAGTCACGAGGATAGTCACATGAAAATTTGCGTGCTGTGATTGATTCAGTTGATCAGTTGAGGAGAGAATGGAAACTGGAGAAGAAGGAGAGAGAGACTGGCAACGAGGTTGCCAGACCAGTCGCTTTCGATGGTAAGTCTGCTTCCCCTTCCACGCTGTTTTGGTGGTCTTTTGAAAGATGCGTCTTGCTTCAAAAGGAAAAAACTACACAAAATTTTTACGAAGAAATCGAAGAAAATGGAACGTACTTTAACTGGTTGATCTGTTCCCGACGGTTGTCAAGAGAACAAAGGATCGTGAGGCACTTAAATCAAGTTCACTGCAAAGGTAAGGAATCCAATTTTATAGGGATTTTCTGTTATTATAAGCTATAATTCTAAATAAATCAAACTAAGCAATGCATTGTGTGCTCTTTGAAAACCCCAAAAGCCGAAATTCACCTAAAAGGTTTCAGATCGACCTGAGAAAACGAGATAAATTCTGCGAAATAAGCTGAAGCTTGTTGTAAGTCCACCAAATCTATTTTGAGAGCCCACGTGTTTCAACACCCAGTCAGCACAATGCAGCAAGTAGAAATTCATTTCCTTTGAATTATTTATAGGGATTAACATTATATGAGATCTATAGTCTTTTCAATACATCAAGATGTAGGTTTTTCTTAATTTGTCATTTATGTCAGTTATTTATTTGTTTCCCACTGACTTATAATCTTTTTTATTCTTTTGATTTTGTTGTGCCATGAATTAAAGTGACCGCGAGGACAAGGAAATACAAGAAACATATTGATGATCCCACTATACCCATACCAAAATCTACAAGATTTGACCACATAAATTGCTTAAAGCAGTCTTCCTAGGGCAGTTGATGTCATCTCCCTCTCTTGCATCACTTTTTCCTGGAGATCATTTCCAGCACCATGAACAGAACACCTCAGAGTTTTCGGCTCGCCTGAGTGAGATGGCTGTTGGCAGAAATGTTGTGGATGACTTTGATGGACTATGGAGTCAACCTTTATGCAAGAATTGAAGCTTCACAGAAGCATTTGATGAAATTGAGTTGCCTATACACTGTACCTGAAAAGACTACAGAAATACCAATTGATGTAATACACACAACAGTTCAGATTTGTCCACAGACAGTGATTCAGATAATGATGTTGAAGTTTCTAGTTCTGACTCCTCTGAAGAAATTGAGAACTCTGACACTGACGGCCATTCATTGGACTCCCCTGATGAAAGTGAAACTAATTGTTCACAAGAAAAAAACATTTTCTGCCAAAGAATATGCCTGTATGGCTATTCTGGCCTTAATTTCAAGACATTGTATGACAATGAGAGGCTGCTAAAGATATCCTTGTTTCAATGAAATTACGGGTAATTTGTCCAGAGAATGTCACAGTACAGTTTTACAAAGGTACAGCAAGTGTGTGGAAACTGTGAGCTTTTCATTTCTGACATCTGTGAGAGATGTCTTCCTCTTTTTCCTAAAGTCATAAAGGATCAAGTCAAAAATTGTTCAACAGTGGGCTGTGATGGGTATGTGTGTGAATCTACAATTATATTAAATATATACATGCATATATATACTTTTGGTTTTATCGAAATTGTAAATAATATATATACATTTATGCTGACAGGAATTTTTTGCTTAATCTATTTATCAAATCTAAGAGCATCCATTTTTCTATCTGTTAAACTCTGGGTGTTTGATTTAAGGGTCCATATGGGCACATATACACTAACAAATCAGGTTGGATCTAAAAAGCAATGTTATGAGTGCTATAGTTTTATGTCGAGTTGTCAGACTTAAACTGGAATTATTGTAGTAACATTTGTTTGTAAATAATTACCTTGGAGCTTGACAACAATGAAAAGGTATGGAACTGCAGGGAAATGATCCTGTTGATTTTTACTAATTCACAGAAACTGATTCATGCACTGAGTTCATCTTTAATTTTGACATTTTGGGAAATTTATAGAAATTTCAAACACAATATTTCATGTGTTTTAGCTGTTCCCAAAAATTCCTAGATATTCCAAACGCATTTTTTAAAACAGTCTGGGAAATAATAGGAGTTCCTAGGAATTCCCAATAATTCCCAGTCATACTTTTCACTATTCCCAAATATTCCCAGAAATTCCAAGGTCTTGGATTAAATATAATTTGCATGGCTTGGAATAACTTGGAATTCCTAGGAATTCCCAATAATTCCCAGTCATACTTCCACTATTCCCAAATATTCCCAGAAATTCCAAGGTCTTGGATAAAGCATAATTTGCATGTCTTGAAATAACTTGGAATTCCTAAGAATTCCTAGGAATTCCTAGGAATTCCCAGACTACTGGGAATTTATTTCGCAGGGGTAGTAGAATTCTACTAATAACTCAGCAAGTAATTGTTAGGTTGTTCATTCGTTGATATTCACTTTCAATTTTGCTTTTGATGACCAGAGAGCATTTTCATGTTAAGCACATGCACTTTTTCAGATATTTTATGCAGTTCCAAGCAGTAAAATCTTGGGGCAAACTATTCTAAGATATTACCTTGCTCCGCTTCTATATTCCGTGAGGAAGGTGTGGAGGCAGGAAGCGACCGCGTTCGCATCATGTTTGGCCGTGTGTTCGCCAAACATGCACATGTATCCGACGTCTGATATACAATCGTGGATTCCGAAGTTGTACACCCACAACTGCCGCATGTAAAATACTTCACTGTGGTGAAGATTTAAGGTGGGGAGGTTTTGCTTAAAGTCGTATGTTGTCATGTCCACACTGTCTTTACTACAGAAAGAGTGGTGGCTGCCTAGTCTCCTCCTCATCCCCCTCCAACTTTCCTTGGCTACCTGCTTCTCTTCCCTCTTCCTGGTGTACCCGGCTTATGCTTTGGCCTGGTGGTCATCTTGCTCTTTTTGCAGCATGTCTTTTTCTGGACCATGGGCAGCGTCAATGGCAATAGCTAGCTCATCGCATCTGGTCCAGGTATCAGATCTTGGCGTCCCAAACCCCAAATTGAATTTGGTGTTGAAGGTGCGTCTATAGAAGTGTTCGCTGATTGTGGGCTGTATTGGGGGTGGAGGAACTTCATTTTGTTGTTTGGCTCTACAATAAAGGCGACAAGACATCATCATCATCATCATTATCATTATGATTATTATTATCATTAGTATTCAATCAGATGTGTGGTTGTTTCATTTTAGTAACATTATTTTCCTTCAATAATGTCCTCTCGTTTAAATGGCTTTTAAAAATCAATGCTGGCTGCAGAATAAGACTATGCTATTTTGGCGACAATATTAGATTAGTTCTCATTATAAAATTACCCATTATTAACAACCAATCTGCCGTTTACCGTTAGCTACAAATGGAGATTGCATGATGTTTAGCTGTCTTGCTGGGAACAGTTTCATTGAAGTCATAAGCAAAGATACTGAAGTAAAAAATTCTGATTTTTTTTTTGCTGTACATCGTAACCAAACAAACTTGTTGGATTAACCTAATCACAACTGAATGTACTGAATGCTGCTTTTGATCTACAAAAATGAGTCTTGCATGCCTTTCTTTGCTTAAAGTGGTTATTTCGTATCAGAAATATACCTTAAAATGTCTTCCTTTCTTTCCCAGACTGTTGTTTCCTCTTCTTGCAAGTACTTTTGGTACATGCGTCTCACTGACAAGTCTTCTTGCAGAAATTTCTTTCCGGCATTATTCTTTCGTGAATAGTGTGACTCTTGAGCCGGGGGAGTTGATGTGATCTATGACCTAAATAAGGGAGAACTGGTAAGTTCAGAGTAACATCACGCATCGGCTGTTCAAGAAACATGTGAGTTGCAAGTTCTCGCTTCATTTGTAGCCTACACCTGTTCGTTTCCAGTATCGCTATGATCCCAATTATCACAGTAGTGAACTTATATTCTAAACAAGTAAGCGATTGTTACTTTTTGCACAAATGTTTTGAAAAAAATGCGAGAATTTTACTACAAACCACTATGAACCAAATTTTAAATCTTTGAAAAAAAAAGTCGAATCGTGGTTATCATCTCCTCCTTGCGAACGAAAACATTCTTTAATGAGCCACCTTATATTCCAGACTCTTGCTAACAAAGTTACTAGTAATAATAATATTACTTGGCTCTTATTAACCGAGCAGGAGGTCTGTATGGGAGAATCTTGACAGAGGTCGTGAGTACAGACTGAACGCAGTGAGGTCTGTACACATGACCTCTTTACACACGTCCTCTTTACTTTTCTTTGTCAACAGGCGTTTTGGCACTTCCATAAATGATTGAGAAGAAAATAAAAGAAAACAGTGAACATTTTTGTGTTTTAGTTTGCTACTTTTTCAACACAAAATAAAACCGGTCTAGATGGGAAAATCTAGACCGTGGTCAATATCGATTTCAGCCAATCAAATTTGTGAATTCGGTAGCTCCCAGTCCTTGTGAGACACAGCCATATAATAAACCTGGAGAATAACTATTGTATTCCTTCAGTTTGTGCAATACCTCAGTTTTTCTATAGGGCTTTTTTAGAGCCTCATAATACAATGCTAGCGAGTCTCTTTCTTAGTTCATAATCCTGGGGCTCACCTTTTGCTTTGTTTCCTCGCCTATTCGGTTTGGCCTATTTGAATGCTTTCCCCGCCTGTCTCTGACGTCCTCTTTGGTTTGGACAGTTCTGATCCGGTTTCGGGAAATTCTGTGGAACGAGGTAAAGGCATTTAGACAAACCTACAAAAATAAATTTTTAAAAGTATATTCAGTCATCAATTATTGGTCTTAAAATGATAAAAATAATAGCTCCAAGTAATTGTCAAACTACATTGTCACTCCTTCCCGAATATCTTGACAGTGCAAAAACCCAAAGGGTGGAAGGCAAGTCCATCGCCTCCTCTATTATGCCACAGTCAAGGTCAACGTTACTTGAATTTGTCAAAATTTTGGCATTAAACTATTGTTTAGCTATGTCGACTAAACATGTGTTTTCTAAGACTTATCTTTCACTGGTCCCCCTAGAAAGAAAATCAATCTCCTTTTAAATTCAGGTTAGGCTACAGTGTATACGTTTGTGAACAAGTTTCTTTGAAAATTAGTCTTAAATCTAACAATAAAATTATCATGGTGAACATTTATACTGTTCTTAAAAATAGCAAATCTTGGCTTGAAAACTTATGTTAGAATGGAAGCACCCGCGAAGACTCTACCTTTACTCTTAGCGCTTTTGTTGGTGCCCAGTATTCATAGAAGCATTTTCTTTTCTGGGGTTTTTCTCTGTCAGCCTTGCTGCACATTCCTTGAGCGCCGACCTTCTGAATGTCCTTGGCAGTGATCAACCCTCCCAGGTAGACATTTTGTAAATTATGGTTCCCGAGTTCGTTAAACCGATCGATGATCCATTTCCTATCATTGCCATTAATGTTTTCGAAGCATTCTAACTTGCACCCGCAGTCAGGACCTGTCTCCCGGGCATAGACATGTTTGCCCTTATTTGTTGTAGTTTGCTGTCCAGAGTTAAGCGCCGTCTTTTTGACATTTCTGGCCCACCTAAAGCAGATAAAGTAAGAGCACACAGGAAAATTACACACAACTTTTTAGAAAGGTAGACTGTCTATCTTGGTTGATCATCATCCAAGCAAACTACTACTACTGATGATACTTAATAGTGGTGGGTTTATAAGAAAAGCCTGAAACAGAACTTAACCTAGCAATATATGAAAGGATTACATTGTGAAAGGGGATTTAATTTTGAGAGAAATATAATGCGCCGCGACAAGCAGTCTATAAATATTTTTTCCCAGCCTCTCAGCGGTCCGAAATCATAAATCAACGTTTTTCATCAACAACCAAGGTTTTACAGACAAATATATTCTAGTGTCAAAGTCCCCTGTACAAGCCACGATAAGTTGATACGTTGCGTGACAGCACCAGTTTCCGTAGACTCACAAGTTTAACAGAACTGAAATATTTACATTTATAGCCTTCAAATTCCGTGCTAAATATTCTCACATTAACTGGTAATGTTTAAACGTAAAAACTAATTTGTAAAAGTATATTTTACATACATTATTCTAAACTGGAAGCACAAATATAAGCAAATATTTGCAATCGCATGCTTGTTTAACGTCTGTGTAAACAGACTCCGTGCGACTACTTCGATTTCCCCTGATGACTAAAGTGGACAGTATTTACATAATTTGCCGTTCCTTGGTTCAGGCACACTGTTATGGATCTTGCCTTCAGAGAACTTTTCCACCGATTCCAAACAGTATTCGACCAGAAAAAAACTGAACTTCATATATCTTTCATGACTGGAACTAATCATCAAATGCAATTTCCATATAGTAGTTCCCATGGTTAACATACCAAAGCCAATGCGATTCAAACATAACATCGAATGCCCGCTATCTTGAGTAATTTCCCTGCACGTATCAAATACCAGTTCCCGGAGGTGAAAAAAAATTTAACATGAGATAGAGGCCACTTGTGGCACAGCCAGCAAGCCAGTCCAAGATGGCATCCAAACCCTGAAATCTTATGGCATTGCGATGGATAACCGCGGGAAAAAACAATTGAAATAGTATGCGTTCTGTCAAACGCAAAAATTAGAAAAAATTAACTGAGTGTCTTCTGGCTAAGCTACATCCTTCAAACTTAGTATTTTAACATTGCGATTCACAAAGTGTGTAAAGTTCGATTTTGCAATTGCCATCGGATTCCCATACAAACACTGTAATTTCTAACGGTTTTGCCTACCCGTCAAGATGATGTCGAAAACCGTGATAAGGTCTATTGCAGTAAAACTTCAAATTTCGGACAAAATTTCACACCCAAAAAAAACAATTTTGGAGAACTTAACCTGTGATTTAAATACAACTAATATTAAGTATGTAGAAATGGGTCTATCTTTTACACCTGACTTTGTATCTCATAGCTGAGTCGCTAGTTGCAAAGAATTTTTTACGAAAAGTTTGTAGATTGCACGTAAACCGATTCAGTGACGCAATTGCGCGAACAAACCATTTATAAAAGAATTAACCACAGGAAAAAAAGGATAATACTCACTATTTTGTCTCTTACACATTCGCAAACCTCAACAAAAGTGAAAGTAAGAATGGAGTCGGCATGTGCAAACAGTAGTGTATATGGTGTCTGGATTTTACAATGTCAAAAAAACCTAACATGTCATTGATTAATTTTTACAAGGCTTCCACTGAACTTCACAGCAATCTATTTCCAAAGCTCTCCTTAATAGTTTTTTTTTACTGCGATTAAAAACAATCTTGTAAGCGAACTGCTTTACAGTATTTAAAACATGTTTTAGTTACTACAACTTTTCCCTCCAGCAGATGAAGAGAAAGCCAACAAGAGTACTCCGAAATGATTCTGTCTTTTCACATAATTTTCTAAAACTCCAATATCATAGGAAATGGAAGATTTCGTAGAAAACAGTTTAAGGTTTCAAACATGGAATTGAGTTCTACAAAACTGACAGAATGCCCAACACATTCTGCCAACAAGATAGCAAACGTTTCCTCAATTAGGACTGACGAATTCGAATGGATTGACGAAAACGTCAGCCATAGCTGAATAAAACTTAATTTTACGATGTATAGAATAGATTTGATATATAGTAATAGATCTGATATATGATTTAAACAAGTTGTGACGATATTCCCTCTCTTTCCTGTGGTCACTCTGGTAAGGTTTGATCGAGATCAGTTCGAGTATTTTCTTTTATTCTTCCCTTTGAAACAGATCGGCCAATCACAATAAAGAGACCAACAATAAGTTCTAACGCATTATATAAATGTGCGAACTCATTTTTATTCAGTGCATCCTTAATTAGTGTCTGCTTAAGTTGTTTATTAATGAACTTTTAAGAATGTGAAAACAAGATTAGTGCAAAATCCAACTGACGACTAGTATGAAATTTTTGTGAGAGTTTAATTTTGCGGATCGGCAATTTTCTGTGTTTTGCGAGAACTAATTTTTGCTATTGTGAAAGACTGGTTATTCTAGTTGGATATTAATTTTTGCGATTTTCAGGAAGTTGCATTTTATCGAATTACAGGATTTTCGGCTTTTTCGTAAACTACATGCAATCAACAAGTTAAAACAACAGAAGTGTCAGTCTCTTACAATTGCAATAGATAGACACTAGGATTCGAAATAATTACATTTTGCTGCAAGTTCAAGGAACAGGTTACTGAACTAGGTGCTTATACATCGTCTTTCTAGCATTTAAAACTTTGACTACATAAGAAAAAGAAGTGTAAAAAGGCCTTTTTAAATTGTGAATGACAAAAATGACACAAGTCGACGGCTTTTCCACGTGCATTGTTTTCTTTTCTTTTTCTTTCAAATTAAAAGGGCAGTTTTTCTGGCATTCGGAAAAATGCAAAAATCACCTATTGGGATGCTAAAAAGTTTATCAAAAGCTAAGTAGTGTCACACTTGGCATCTTAAGGAACAGCTGCGCAACGTAGATACTGTTTCTTTACTAAGAAGTCTTTTTCAGACGTTTAACTTTCTCTTATTGTAATCAGTTTGAACGCAATCTCAGATATTCAATGAAAACTTGAAATTGGTTTCGGTTTACTTCTATCTTACTTTGTGCGTGATACACAATGATGCAAGGCAAACAAAATATAACACCGTTGTCAGCAAGCCTCACAAAAGGAAGTGTGATTTTCGCACCCTTTTCCATTTGAGTGATTTCACTTTTCTGTTGAGATCCCAGAGAGATCAAGGCAAAAAAGTGTCATCCACTGAGTGGGAGTTACAGCATTTCTTGCGCAAACCGGCTCAATCGGTAAGGCGCAAGGTTGACGAGATATCACTAGTCAGAGTCGCTGGTTCAACACTGACAGAGACACTTTTCCTACACTTGACAACCCGTCTTGGACGGCTTTTCTTTTTTTCCTTTTATTGCTGATTATTTTTAGTTGGAAATCAAAGTCTGATTCGCCCAGCCAAGAAAACCAACAACTGAAACAAGCAAAGCAGAGTACACAGTCGAGCCAGCACGGTTACCGGGCTCATATAAAGAGGCCCTAAATCACTTAATACTGCTTAATAACATTCCGAGTGTATCGGAAGATTCGCCCATTTATCGATGCCGTGGTCAATAAACTTTTCAAGGTCTCTTTTTAAAGCAAAGTTTGAATGTTTGAGCGTTTTCAAAAAGTGAATATCAGCAACCCAGTTGTTCGAGCCGATACAAGTATTGCTTTTATGGAAGGCAGTCATGTTGTCTCCTTCGCACATGCGATAAAAGCGCTGTGCGTCGCGAACGTTAACGTTTTGTCATCAGACCGGTTCGACACATCAGCCCCTTTTTTTCTGTTAATTTCTCTCCTTTTTGAAACCAAAATATTAAAATAGGGAGTATTATCGATGATGCGCATCGAAATACACCTTCGATTAATAAAGTAGTGAGTGTATCGAAAGATTCGCCCAATTATCTATGCCGTTGTTGCTAGACTTTTCAAGGTCTTTTTTTAAAGTGAAGTTTGAGCATTTGAGCATGTAGCGTTTTCAAAAAGCGAATTCAATGAAATAAAATCAGCGACCGCTAGGTTTTTGAGCCGATACAAAATTAATGCCCCGTGGTCATGTTCGAATAAACTAACGTTCTGTTGAGAGACCGGTTCAACACAACATTTTTCCTTTGACAACCTGTCATGGACGGATTTTGTTTAATTGATTGAAACGATCTTCTGCAAATTGTTGCTCTGGTTCGTCGTCAAGCTCTGTTTGAAACGATCATCAATTTTGCGATCGCTTCGCTGAATGGCCTGAAAATGCACGTGCATGCCACGTGGACAAATTCTTATACACAGAAAATTTCACCCCAAATAGTTCATTAGCATTCGT
This sequence comes from Orbicella faveolata, assembly GCF_042242905.1. Classification (NCBI taxonomy): domain Eukaryota; kingdom Metazoa; phylum Cnidaria; class Anthozoa; order Scleractinia; family Merulinidae; genus Orbicella; species Orbicella faveolata. The sequence goes on along the minus strand of NW_028301581.1, from coordinate 2,439,161 downwards.
AGCTCAATCTGTAAGTCGTTGGGTTGTTGAGACAATGCTACCCAGACCCGCTAGTTCAACGCTGGCTTAGACATTTTCCCTACACTTGACAACCCGTCTTGGACGTTTTTTTCCTTTTATTGCTGATTATTTTTTGTTCGAAATCAAAGTCTGATTTGCCCAGCCAAGAAAACCAACAACTGAAACAAGCAAAGCAAAACACAGTCGAGCCAGCCCGGTTACCGTGCTTCACCAATGCGCACGCTTACATGAAATACACTCCCATATGTATTAGCAACTACATCCTGTATGTATCTCACACTGTTCTCATTCAGTTTGGAATATGGACGTGCCAAAGGAAGATATTCCTTCTCCTTCTTCACCTCTTCCACGTTTAAAACGGCAGAACGCCCTCTGGGGTACTAAGCTTCTTGAAGCTTTAAACCCAAAGGGACCTGCTGCAGGCTGATTACGTACAGCCTCTTGGGGGGCCATGGCCTCCCACATAATCAAAAAGTTAGAAAGCCAACACTGATTATCTTAGTAGACAAAAAGTCTTCTAAAGCAGCGTTTTAGTGAGTCTTATAAGAATAACAAAGAAACTTTTCGGTGGTATCTCGTCCGCGTCAATGGAAAGTACATATATGTTATTTGCCGGCTGGGATATAAAATACGTGGCTGAAAGTCGGGATTTTAGATGTTGATTTTTTTCCCCTTCGAAATCGAAACATGAAGCGAAGTGAGAATCAACGTACGAAGAAAGATAAATAATTCTCTCAAGGATTTCTAACTTTGAGGGTTTTTTTCGTGAAACTTGGCTTTACTGTCACAGTCTTATTAACAAGTAGACAAAGACGAAAGCAACATATCAATATATCACCATGTTTTAGCAAGTGTACAAAGGCTACCATGTTTTTGTGCACCTTGCATTGTGACACCTGTATTGTTTGTATGTTGTCTATTCAGGGTTTGAAAATGTGTGTGTCGGTTATATTCTTGTGCTCACAAATGGTCGCGAACTATTTCCGTTTTTCACCGGTATGAAATTTCATTTTACGTCACCAATAGTTAAAGAGCTTTAATGAATATTTTATTGAACAGTGTGGGTTTGTGCTCTCACATACACGAATTTTTCACCTCCATGCATTCAAGACAGATCATAGAGCTTGGTACGTTATTATTGTATTCTATCGAAAACTAAAATCAGTGGAGTGTAAGGAAATTAGAAATTAGTTAAATGCATGTGAACGAAAGTTTGTTTTGATGTATAACTCAGTGTCCTTCACTGATTATTTTCAATAGGTATGTGTTTCAGCCATTGTTTCCTATTCATGGGTAAATTTTTATCATATCTCTTTCTCTGACAATGGGCGGCGTAAAACTCCACCTCAGTAGCACCTGTTGATATTTTCCAGCAATTCATAGCATCCATTGCTTACTATTTGAAAGAATAATTTTGAGAACGAGGTTCCTTTCAAATAAATAGACGCGTTAACGTTGCTTCTTTTAAACCTGCAATGGATTACCCAGCTGTGGTTGACTCTATTTGCGCTGAACGCCTACAATAGCGCGAATAGAGAATATTGGTAGAACTCCTGACAGAACATTGTCTGCATTTGTTGGATATATGCTGCATAGTCTACATCTGCTGATGATCCTGCAAGATTTTTTGCCTGTTGTAGCACATGGGAAGTGACTATTTAGGTCAAAATTTTTTTTCGTCACAAGTGCCTGATTTTTTGCATATAGCCTTCAATTTACTTACTTAACAATGCCTTGCTGTTTTTTTCGCGGATTTGTTTTTCGTTTTCAAGGAAAACGAAGTTAAAATATCGAAGAATCATTGAATGGTGTGCAATGAAGTACCTCTCGGAAGCCTCTCGGAGCAGAGAAGAGAACCAACAACAAACTCAACCTACATATGACGCCGGGGACCCGTTTCTCGAAAGCCCCGGAAACTTTTCGGTCCGTAAAGCCATTTTTAGTTCATCTCTATCTAACTAGTGAGACAATCTCAGATAGTGCAGACTGTAATTTACGGCTCTGATACAGTAGTCACACAGGTCCTCACCCATGCCGTTCTCTCCCTTGGTAGTCAACTGGGCCTTTTCCCCTTTGCAGAATATGAGCGGACAAAAACTTGATAAGACATATCCTAGCAGTGTGTGTTTCATGTTTGAGTTTTCTTTCAAGGCCCAAAGACAGCTTACAATTACCGTTTGTCAAGACGGTTTTAAATTTATTATGGTATTTTATGTTGAGTTTCGTTCATTTTGTAGCAAATGTGACAATTTTACTTTTCACTCACACGTTTGTAATTTGATACAATATGCCAATGTATGCAACAAGATACCTTTGTTTCCACGAAAATGTAAAAAGATGTGTAATTTTTTACTCACTGCTGGAGATCAATGGGATATAAAAGTTAAATATCTGCTGAAAAGTCGAAGAGGAATGATTTTGTTTCATTCAAAAGGCAAATATTCATTTCACCGATAAACATGAGCTCAGTGTAAACTCACTTTTCCATCTTTGAACGGACATTCTTTTTTGGCCTAATCTTTGCTATAGATTTACAGACATTTTCATTCAATTCACTATGTACAAGAAAGAAAGCCTCCTCACTCGTGAAACCAGAAAAATCATCTTCACTCGAGTCCTCTCGAAACATTTCCATGAAAGAATCACTAAGATTCGGAGTTTGACTTTCAACAAAGTAATCATTATCAAAATCGTATGGATCGTATGCTCCCTCAGCCATCTCTAACCACTGCAACGTGAAAAACTCACAAGCTGGTATTTATAGTAGTCTTTCAAAAAAATTGATTGAATCTCAAAAGACAATAAACAAAAAAGGTGCGAATTTCGCGGTGTGTCAGAAGTGCCCTCAATAATATGAGTTGCGCCTCCTTATGTGCGAACTTATTTTAATTCGGATCCTGAATAGGACGAAAGAAAACAATAGATGCTTTGGTGTCATTCTCTATTCACTTTCATTTGGTTTGAGCGCGAAGTCAGGGGACGCTAAAATGAAATAAGATAAATAAGCTATACAATAGATAGAGTTATAAAAGTCGGTTATTTGTTTTGTCATAATCGAGTATAATCATAAACGTCCATAATATTGTAGACATAGAGTCAAAGCTGAGCATCGGTTTGTGTATTTAATGAGTGATCGAGCCACTTACCAGTTCAAAATGTGTTTTGTTTGTTTTGAATAACTGTGTTTTATTCTTTTGGACCAGTGGCGAATCATCTGAACTTAAGTCAAATCTTTTCTAAATTGAAACTCAAGATAATCATTTGGGAGAATTAAAGTCATTATCACGTGAGAGACTTTTACGCGCGACAATATGTTTGAAAACTCGAGGGTACTCAACAGAATTTAGGCTAATTCGAAGGACTGATGCTTTTGTCATGAACAAATTAGCAAACTAATTTAGAAGCGTGCCACACGCTTGGCTGTATATGTTTTTTTTTGTTTTTGCGTTATCAAGACTAATAATTTGTTTTGCAGAAGGTGATGTTTGTGCAAAAAAGCTTAGGAAATCATTTCATGTTGGCCGAAATGATTGAAGAGATACTTGAAAATTCGTTTTTGATGTCGATGGTTGAGTGAGTTATATCTTTTATTGCTCTTTAGCTCTCACCGTAAGCTCCTCCCAAAAGCTTATCCTTTGTGTTTAAATCTTTATTGTTAAAGTAATTCAAAATCAATAAATTCACAATTCATACTGGAAAACATGAACAGCACATTAAACCTTGTAAGCTGTCTTTCCCTGAGATAACACTGACCACTTCGATTGTGTTCGATTGCCAAAATTTTTGGGTGAGTTCGATTATGTTCGATTACCAAACCCAATCGAGGTCAATCAAATGATTCGATTGAGTTCGATGATCGAACGTTCAATTAACTTCGTCGAGGAAGTTTTCAGAGAAATGATCCGCCTAAGTTAACAAGGACTGCCATGATAAAAAGCTTTATTGGGGTAGTTACTTATTGCCCTGTTATAAGCTGTACTCGGATACTCATATTTTACTCAAGAGTAGAGATATCCCGTGTACAGAAAATGTTCACCGCGATTTGGTTTTGACTTGTGAGCTGAGATTGTTTTGATTTGTATTGCGTGTGCTTTATATCAGGGGTCACAAATGTCAATAAAAGCTGGTAATTGCCATAATTCTTGTTAGCTCGGGTGTACGATTGGGCGCAGAAATAATTTTATTATTTGGATAATTATTGTTCTACGATAAGCTGAGAAAATTTGTGGATAGTTGGAGAGTTTTTTACCCTCCATAACGAGAAAAGAAGAAAATTGAATTTAATGCAACAAGAACTAAAATCTTGAAGAAGCAAATAATTATGAACTACCAAATGCACGAATAGTCCCAAGGTGGGAGGAATCATTTTCTCCCGCCAGGGAACTATCCGCGCATTTAGTAAATTAACATCGAAAGTAGCGTGGGTATGATAAGTTTTAGTCGGGAAAGCGTAGTGGCTTATTCATTGCGCTACTTCATTCACTTTCGTTTCGATGGCCGTGTTGTATGATGTTGACATCGTTGATCATTAGCTTTTCAGACTTGGTGGCTCTTAAAAGCGCCATTTTTTTATAACCATTATAGGTTATTAACAATTCTTGTTATTTCACCAAAAAGGCAGCTGTCTGCGTCGTCTAAGTCTTCTTCTTCAGAAGAAAACGAACATTCTGCCATCGACTCTTTCTTTTCCCGCTCCTTGGTTGTAGTTCTGTGGACCTTTCTCATGTGTCTGTCGAGTCGTGAAACCGCAACGCCATAGTAACGGCACCCAATCACTTCACACTTGTGTCTTTCGCGATCAGTGTTTTTAACTAAGTTGTGGTCTGCTGGTCTATTAACTGATGACACAAAATTATCTTGCCTACTCTTTGCTGGGTGGCACCGCTTTAGATGCTTGTCTAGTCTCTTAAAATACAACCCAGCTTGTTTGCAACCAGGAATTTGACAGCACCAGTCCACAGGCATGGTGACAACTAAAATGCTGGTTTTGGCTCTGCCCATGATACTATTGTTCCTGCTGGGATTCCAGGCCATTACCTTAAATTTGCATATTACTCGGTAGCTTGCATGTGACAGTTACCCGTGGGAGTAAATGAAAGAAACGAACTTTTTCAGTCACGTTAACACTTCTGTGACTGTTTTGATTGCTGAATTTCTGCGAATGATATTAATAAGAAATCTAATTTTAACAAGCAGATAGCAAATGAAAAGATAGAAAAGAAAATGCAAATCTGGCCCCAAGTCCCACTGCATCTTCCGTTGCTAGGTAACGATATTTGATGCCGTTCTATCAAGCTTTCAGCGAGTTCATGTAAGAATTACTCTGTTGACGGACTGTATAAGTCTGACTAAAAAAAGGCGTTTCAACCTAAATTTCGTCGCTCGTACGTACGCCATAGAGTGTTTAAGTGTTGTTGAGGAAACTGTAATGATCGCTCACAGAGGTGCAGTGAGAGGGAAGGAGATGGATGCGTGGAATGTCGCGCACGGGTCACTTCTGCAACAGTGATTTCTGATACATTCAAATGCTGTAAACTCAAGATTTCTAGGACACGTTTAATTTAAGTAAACAAATTAGTTACAGAGCCTCACAAAATGCCATTCTATCAAACTGTCACGAGATTGTGTAATGAATCACGCCTGTGGTCAAATTCCTCACTGACTCCTCACTCTCTCACTTTCACTTCCAAACTCACGCTTTGGAGCAGTGACAGACTTTGTATTCGAAGGCAGTATTTTACTCTCAACTGAATTTCAAGAAAAACAAAAATTTCGATATTTCCAAAGGGTATAAAATTTGCGAACCGAGGAAATCAACTCGTGGAATTTGAGAATCGTACAGCACCAACTTTTTATAGGCTAACTGTTTGCATGACATCTTGAGTCGGAGAAATTCTCATAATATGCTAAGCGTTATGTCACGTGCTCCGGCACCGAAGTAAGGTAAGGCGATAACTATGTAAAACTGTTTTTACTTCTTGTTCAAACAGGAACAAAGCTAAAACCCAGAAATACTTACCCGTATAATTCAAAACACTGTAGACACCGAAATAAAAATTGAGAGGAGAGTACAATTTTCTGCTCTCAGAAGTGCTGTCTGGCTGTGTCTGATCCTGTCTGCTCGATTCAACATCGCTTTTCCATAAAATATCATTCATATATATTCTTTGCTTATACATAAGCTTAAATAGAAAAAGGACAATTTCAGTATTTAAAAAACGGGAAAAAATGAAGAATTGTCGTGGAACAAAAAGCCAGCTTGTTGTTTCGTGTCAAGTCGTAACTAATCCATGCTGTGGTTTGGCGGTTACCTTTGCAGTTTCATCTCACATCTGATTGCTCGCGAAACAATATACCTTCCAGAAAATTTCTCTGGTGTTCACGGTTTTGCGGGAAAGACTGTAACAGTCAAGTAGAAAATCATGTTTGCACTTCGTTTTCTTCAATAATTGGATACAAGTTATTGCGCTTGTGGATGGACTTTAAATCAAAGGGTTTTTCTACAACTCCTTCCTTCATTTCTCTGGGCCGACAGCCTCGCATGATTGCATCTTGCTTCAACTCCAGGAAATGGTGTTGACGCATTTTCCGGACGCTTCCTGGTCTACAAATGCATAACCAGCCCACAGCCTTGCTTGCTGAGAATCGGAACTTTTTCATCAAATAGCAACTGATCAGAGATCCTGTTCTGCCTAAACCTCTGCGACAATGAACGGCAACTTTCTTGCAACATTTTCCATCCACAATTCTCATGAATTTCTTAATGATTCCCCCCGGGGGAATACCACTGTCTTCAACGTAGAGATCGTAGTGCTTAAATCTGTGGTTGGTAAAACTGCGTGCATCATACCCTCGCCCGTATTTAAGTAAGTTGTCGTGCTTGTTGAGTCTCACAACTACCTTGACCCCGATTTCCTTTAAATGCTTCCTTACTTTGCTAAAATCGGGCATCATCTGAGGATCCGCCATTGCGAGTAATTTTTTGGGAATGATGCAGTTCAAATTATAGCGGGAATCCTCACGATTGTATTTTTGTACGTCAAACTTGTCGAATTCAATCAAACCTTGAGCTACTGCCTTCTCGAAGGCTTTAAGACAGTCCAAGATGTCCAGATTGTGAGATATTTTACCACCCATATCAAAGTAAGGAGCAAGAGTTGAATAATGAGTGTTGCCCTAGTAATCCGTAGATGTTTTCGGCGGTCATTTTGAGCCATCATATTGCGAACGTTGCACATAAAAATACAGAATGCGCTCGCTTCTTCGCCTCCAAAAGTCCCACACAGTCAGTGGTATACAGCACTGACTTTTTCTCTGCTGGGATCGAGTGAAGCATAGAGTCTACAAGACAACAGAAATTACAGATTCCCGCCTGATTCAAAGGACCAAAGTAAAGTGCGTCGTAAACGTTTTTACCTTCCAAAGTCGTGTCGTCGTCCATGCTAAAATAGTGATGCGATGGATCATTTTCAGGATTGCAAGCCATTTGAAAGTATAAGCAACCTCTCACAATTTCGCAGGACATGTTTTAACCATGAAATGATTAATCAGTTAAGGATTAAGGACTGTTGGGTACAGGTTCGTGCCGCCATGGGCAAGCTGTCAAGAATCAGCCAATTAGCGCCCTCCGGAGGAAGAAAATACTATCCATCTCAGGGCCTCTTCATATGAGCCTGGTCAACTGGGCTGGCTCGGTTTCCGAGATCTCACCTCGCCAATCTTTCTTTCTGAAAAAATTCGACGTGTGCATATGAGAGGCCTTTGCTGGCCTGGTTACCGAGATCTTGGTAACCGGGATGAAAATTTTTTCATACGAACACTCCAGCCTGGGTGACCAGGACGAAACGTTTTTGACAAAAGAGCTTCGCGTTCGCACCATAGCGGAAAATATGGCATATTTTATGTCTTGTACGTATTTTCACTTCAGAAGTATTCGAATTAGCATTATAAGTAAAGTTAAAAGCGTCCACAAAGTTATGATAGTCGCAAACGATACAAGTTTATGTTCCACCGTTTTAGGGCCTGATTACATGGCGAATTTCAGCCTGGTTAGCCGGTTTTGTTTTTGGTTTCAAAACAATTTTTTGCCAAGTGCGACCGGAAGTAAGGTGCGAGAATGGCACAGTAACCTCATTCATTTCTTAGTTCTCGAAAGTTTGACACGACGTGTTCAGCAGCGAAAATGTTTTCAGCCTTGTTGATAGCCTTGCTGAGGCTAGGTTTTACCTCTACACCAGTTGCATCATGCAACACCGTAATTAACGAGGTGAAGGAGCTATGTGGTTTTTATAAGTATAAGTTCCTTCTGCCTTTGGTTTTGTATTCATTATCATGTCGCATCTGCCCGCTATACCAGCCACCCACTCATAACCAAGACACTGTCACACATATTCCGTTACAGCAATTTCCAGCCTCTGAACCCACGCCGTCTTTATCATCACCTCCGCCACCGCCTCTTCCAGTCAAGAATAAGGACATGCACGTATACGAAAACACAAAAGAAACGACCCTTTATGCAGTGTCAGACCTGTTTTAGCGGTACTGTTATTTAAGTTGCATTTTAAACTCTGAAATTTATCTACTTATATATACCCCATGATAACAGAACAATGAAATTAGGCATACTCTGTTTTAAGAATATGTTAAGAACGTACCCAACCTAAGACTAAAGGAAAGCATTTTTATTCATGTGCATCGAGCTAAAAACAGGTAGTAACTTAATTCGAAAGTTTGATTCAGATGCCGTGCTTCTGCATGCTTTTGTTGAACTTAATTCCTGAATTTAGTTCGGCACGGTAAAGCACGACGTCTGAACTGGGCCTAAGGAATTTGTTGTTAAAAAAGAGATAGGAGTGCACGCCTAATCTTCATTGTTCTGTTTTCACGGAATAATTTACTTGAATTCAATCCACCTCAACGGAAAGATTAAGCGCGAATGACTTCGGTGATCGAAGACAATGGAACCCAAACAATTTAAGGATCGATTTGTTTGTTTTTATACTCGACTCCAATCGAGTGTGATGAATGTGCGAGTTTGCGAGCTGGAGCCGCGAGCCTATTTTTGCGAGCCACTGTGTTTTTTGTTTGTTTGTTTGTTTTTTGAGTTTTTAATTTAATGTTAATGTTTTACTCAGTAAAAGCTACACTTGATAGAAGAAACAAAAGTTTTGATTTTCTTTCATATACGAAATTCCGCGTAAGTAATTTTTCTGTCTGTAATAAATTCAAATTTTGCGGGTAAGTTTATAGTTTCAGCTACGAAAGAAATTTTGAGTTTCCGTCGTAAATTTTTGTATCAAACTGTTGATTATGTAAAATTGACTAATATCCAAATAACAGGAAAACGTTCAAGTGCGCATTTCTGCCATGAACACAGTTTGTTATCGACGCTTGATTTTTAAGTCAAGTTCACTTTGGACTTGCGTAAGTAACTAAGTGGTTAATTTTAACATTCGGTGTGTTTTTCGTCCGTAAGGTATCAGTGACGCGTTTGGTTCGATGTGGAACTCATAAGTCAATTGACTGATTTTCGTCCATAAAGTATCAGTGACGTGTTTAGTTTGATGTGGAACTCATAAGGCGATTGACTGATTTTCAATCTCGCATTTTATTTGCTTCTCGCTCTCTTTTGCATTGGTGTTACAGTAACATCGATACCGATATATTTTTATTTGATTTGTACACTGGAACTGCAGGTCTGGATTAGTACTGTTTGCATTGATGAATGCAGTAGTATCGTTGATGGTTTGTGTTGTTTACATGTTACTTCTGCAGACAACTTTCGCAAATGTGGGAAACTATTTGATTACTTCTTTGGGAAGTTTTGAAGTATTTGCTTTATTGTTGAGTTAAGTTTTTTTCAAGCAGTCTGAAACGTCTTAAGTTATCCATCCGAAAACTTTGTTTAACTTTTGCACATTTTAAGTCTTCCGTTTCAAGTCGTTTAAATTCAACAACTTTGCCAAAACGTTTAATACTTTCAAAGGCGTTTAGTATTTCTGTTTGTTACATTGTATTTATTTATTTACCGATTTTATAGCTAATTTGTAAACCAGACTGTAGCCGCATTAACTCAGAGTTAATTAATTTTCAATTAACTTGTTACTTTTGTTTATTTTCTACATAATTTATACCTTAAAACCCCAGTGGTGACGCCATAGCATTGGTCAGGGGTACACGGTCCCCATTTTCCCTTATGTGGGTTGTAAGGGGTTTAAGTGTGCAGCTTTGTTGCATGTTGTTAAATAAAAACCAGTATAATTTGACTAACATGCCATGCCTCGTAGCCTGTCAAGTTTGTTCGGTTGTGTAGTTCAGGGGAACGTAAATGCAAATGTTTATTTAGAATACAGTGGGATCCCAATGTCCAACATTGAGTGAGACCGTAAATAAACCATGAGGAAAAAATAACCGCGTGAAATCCTGGTGGCGAGACACGGGCGTGCATCTCGCCCCTAGAAGTTTGTGCGGCCATTCTTTTCTTGCGGTTTTCTTTGGCATCACGCACAATGGACTATTAAAGCAGAAAAGGGACTATTCGTAGTCTATTTTAGGGATGGACCATTAGAAAAGTGATGGGGGGGAGTGGGACTTTTTCACCTTGTGAGAATTTTTTTTCACGTCCACTACCTCTGCAGGATTTTTTTTCCGGGCAAGTCCCCTGCACAAATTGTGGGAAAATGTTATGCTGCTAATATCTTAATCTTGACACTCGCCACAATCTGAATGCCTGAAACAGGCTTCAAGTTCAAAGAAATATATTTTAACTTTCACACAGTCGTTTTGCTTTCCTGTCAAAATTATGCTCAGGGGAAACATAACCAAGCATCAGACTCATCCGGTGGCACAAGAAACTCCTGTTACACATGAAACTTTAGTATTGAAAAGTGCACAGTTTTAGCAGAAGCCATAAGTGTGTATCAAATTCAAGTGTTTTGATAAATAGTTCTGCGCACACCCGGATTGGTCAATAATTTCCACTTACGCCAGTTTGTGCTTTGTTTTTGAGAAAAATCAAATGCACACAACAAAATGCATATGTCCTCATATTTACTTTTTACCAGAAATTCATGTGGCTTCTTGGAGAGCAATTTTCATACAAACGTTCCAAATGACGGCTGTCAAGGACACTAACCAGGTGTACTAGCGTTTCTGTAGGTCGTGATATATAATTAAATTTGGCACGATTTGGTATCGTTTGCTCCATAGCTCAGTTGGGAGAGCATTATGTTGCACGTGTATCACATGTAATTCATAAAGACCCAGGATCGAAGCCTAGTGGAGCAACATTTTTTTTTGTTTTATCTTTCACTTCTTTTTTTCGACTTATCTGTTTATTAGTTTTTTTTATTTTTGCGTCTTCTACATAGACCATGGAAAGCACTGAAAGCCCTTGAAAATTTCTTCTAAATTCACGCGCAAAGGGAATTTGTTTACTGATTTTGAAGGCTAAACTTCTCCGAATTTTGCAGAGTGAGAAAAAAATTGCTTGGGCCGGCTAGTCATTTATCGTGTTATGCATGCATGCATGTATTGAATTTAAGCTTTAGAACTACTGATGAGCATAACGTTAACACAAAAGAAATCTTTTACCTGCTTTTTTAACAACTCAAACCAAGCTGTAGTCGCCACGAAAGATCATCTATATGTTTTTTGCTTGCCAGGTGTCCGTTGTTTTGTCTCTGGGGAAACCAAGCTATTATTTTTTTTAATGGTTCCCCGGTAAAATCGAACGACAGGAAGACTGCTGATTTAATTTTGAGCAAATCAATAGTTTGGGGACATAACCCATCCGCCCGGCCCAGTGAAAGTCAGGACAATTTCAATGCGCTGAAAAAAATCACAACCCCTTGCAAACTAATGATTAGCAAAAGTTTATCTCTGTACCAAATTTGTGGGGTGCACCTGAACTCGCACACTCACAACTCACTTGTACTCGACAAATCCTTGTTTAATTCTCCTCCAGTGTTACAACGCGTCCTATTTACTGTGTTCTCTCGATAGAAACCTCTTTCACAGTGACTCGTGTCTCCGATCACAATTTTACGGATCACCTGATCCTAGCTGAATGTCACGCTGTCACGACACTTATATATATACCAGTACTGTGAAAACTGAAAGCATTGAAATTGGTATGGATTCCCCGGTATGGATTAAAGTGGTTGGCCATACTGTAGAATAACACAACTATTAATGTTTTGTGACGACTGGGAAAATGTTGAAGCAAGAGCTCTGTACACAAGGCGTGCTTGAGTTGCGAAATCTAATTTATCGCAGAATTTTAGAATTGATTGACATTGCAACAGAAGAAAAATAAAAAAATGTTTTTTCAAGGTCAGGCAAAATATGACCTGCTTCGGGGCAGGACATCGGTCTCTTTGATCTTAAGGTGTCGCGGACATAGTTATGTCTGATCCGCAACATAAGGGTCCCACATGTCGCGACCATGCGATGACAGAATTTATGTCCAATGTAAACATCGATCCTGTTGGTGCGACCCCTGCCTAGGGTGTGGTGAGTGTCAATTGTCACTCATAAGTAGGAGCAGGAGCCTGTGGTATGGGAGTAGAGTCGACAAACATGTATGTTTTCTAATATGGCTCTCATTATGAACAGTTTGCCAGAGATTTTCCAGGTAACTACAGCAAATTGGTTTCTTGATTAATGGGATTATGACTTTCTTGACAATTAACACTCCCTATTGGTGAAAGGTTCCTTTAGCTTACAAGAGCAGCCGCAACACGGCCTAACTCGGTCGCAGAGAATAAGGAATACCTGCGACGGAGGCGAGTGTTTTTCAGGAGTAAAGAAACTAGTGGCAAAAGAAAATCTTAGAACACAGGAAACTTTTGAAATGTGAAATGTTTAAGCAGAGTGACGAGCGCGTGTTTTTATAAGTGTTTTGATAAATAGATCTGCAAGTGCGAACGGATGAGAATATTCCTGGGACGATAACAGTCATTGAGAGGCGCAAACAAAATAAAATGCCGTGAGGAACTTGGCTAGTATATTTTCCTGCTCTTAAATTTCAGTTTTGAGTGGGGCTGTACTAACTTTACAAACGTGCGCCGATTATTTTCAATAGATTTTTTGATTCTTGACAGAATGAACAGAGACTTTTCTACTTGCTATTCTCTTGCCAGGAAAGTAAACATGTGCATTGCGCTTTGTCGCCTGTGGTATGGGAGTAGAGTCGACAAACGTGTGTTTTCTAATATGGCTCTCGTTATGAACAGTTTGCCAGAGATTTTCCAGGTAACTACTGCAAATTGGTTTCTTGATTAATGGGATTATGACTTTCTTGACAATTAGCACTCCCTCTTGGTGAAAGGTTCCTTTAGCTTACAAGAGCCGCCGCAACGCGGCCTAACTCGGTCGCAGGGAATATAGAATACCTGCGAGGGAGGCGAGTGTTTTTCAGGAGTGAAGACTTGCTATCCTCTGGAAGAAACTTTTCCACATGGAGATACAAAGAGAAGGAAACAATTTGTCTAATTCAGGCACGGACAGCATGAATGGGAGAAATTCAGATCACAGTGACAGAGGTACCAGTAACAGAATATTGCCTTTTTCTATTGAGGCAATCCTAAGCGCTCCGCATCTGTCGCGCTTTTCAAGTCTGGAGAATTTTATACATAGCAATTTGCCAGAAGACATTGCAGCTACAGAAAACGCCGAAAGAGGTAATGATGAAAATCCAGCATTTATTTAAGGGGCTACCACGGAAACTCTTAGTGAGAAGTAATTCCCCATAAGCTCTTGAATTGCCCACCTTGAGGAATATATGTAGAGGAACAATCTTGAAGCAATGGAAAAGTAGTTTTAGATTTCTTGTTCATTCACGATTTGCATTGCTCAAGCTCAAGCGGAAGAGTTGAGTGAATTTCCTCGACTTTTTGTCTTCATTTATGATAGGAGGTTTGTTTGAAAAAAAGGATTTCAATAAAGTTGTTAATATAGTAAATATTGTGCTTCCTAGCTCTGAGAAGTCTCCAGCAGAAAACCAAGCTGAAAAGACGCTTTACCAATGAACAGATACTGCAGCATTTCCCCTTCAGACAGAGACTAAATTGCGCATTCGCTGGGAATTTCTGGAGCCCAAGTGACAACATGGTTTAGGAACAGAAGGGCGAAACGTCAAGGACAAATTAAAGATTTTAAAAGGGATGTTCGCGCTGCAAAGATTATGAACAACGAAAAAATCAACCAATTGTGCAAGTGTTGGGAACTTTAGTGAAGCTTGCCGGGGGTGATGTAATCTTGAAGCTTCTTTATTCATTTATTTATTCCTAATTCAGTATGTCACAAGAAGTTCATTTATTAAACTATACATATGCAGGAGCTCTCAACAAACTCTTTTTTCTTCCATCAGCTTTCACTTGACGTATCTCAGTATGGCAGCTCCATACTGGCTCTGTAAATTTGTTCGCCACGTTACTATTTTGTAGTTTAAAACTTGCTCTATTAGAGCTGATTGTTGGGTTTGTAGTGCGAGATGTCTGCGTTTCTCTCTTTGATGTTTTCATTGAATCCATTGAATAAATCTCTTGAAAACTTGTAAATATTATTTCCAAAATTAAGGAAATAATGTAATGTTCTTTTTGCCAAATTGTATCAAATCAGCTGATTAAATCACCTATTGGTCTTTTTTATGTTAATGTGAAATAACGTGTGATTTTCTTTGTAAATACCATTACATCAGAAGAAATATTTTTTTTATTTTCAAAGTTTTCTGTCACTGCTGAAAAATGCCATAATTATGTCACAATTTGTCTTCATTTTTCATTGTTCTAGTGTCTTCTTTTTTAATATTTGTGAATAGTTAAAGTTCTTGCATGTTCCTTCTTTACTTTTTGTGTTGTGAAATAAAAACAAAAATTATGAGTCAACGTTTAACGATCTTGATTATTCTGGTATAAGAAACAGGACAGTGGAGGGGAACGTGTACAGGAGCCCGAGGATACAGAAGGATATATGACTATAATATTTGTATTGCCCCATCAACTAGCGGCTAATGTGAAGTTTCGCTGGTTCAAATGCCAGGGATTCGCCATAGGAGAGATGTTGAAATTTCGAATTTTATAGAGACAAATAACCGAACACGAAATCGATAGTTTTTCTTCTAATTGGAACTGAGATCTAAATAATATTTTGAAATATTTTTGTAGAATTGTATACATTGGTTAATCTCAGCCTCAACGTTCTTATAAAAAGTTTCTGATAAAAAAGAGTTTATTGCTTCAAAGTTTACAATATGCTCTTGTGCTGGTCTGTGTACAGTCTATTCTCATGTTGATATGACCTGTGAATGTATACCAAAGACTGTGAAACCTCGGCTAGTTATGGCTAGTTCTTATACAAAGGGAATTTTGCCACCAAGAGAAATCTCTTTGCCACCAAACACCAAGAGAAAGATAAACTACAGCAAAGTAGTCGCGGTGTATTAGCTGTTTGATCGACCACAATGTCAATTTTTTCGAGACACCCCAATCAACTTGTAAGTTTGTTAGCTTGTCTGTTTGCAAATGTCGATGTCAACATGTTGTCGGTGACATAATACGAGTCTGGTAACTGACTGTGCTGTTATTGCTCAGTTGCTTTGCTGTTGCGTTTGCATTTAAACATGAGCTATGTGAGTTGAACAACTAAACAAAGTAGAGCGAATTTCAGTTTAATGTTATTAGATCGTTAGTACTTCGCTTAGTGGCAAGATATTTTTTAAAATTTAATTTTACATATTTTTCTCAAAATTATCATAATTATTCGATACCCTGGGATGTTCCGGAAAGTTCCGGGATGTGCCATGTTCCATGTTCCACGTTTATTTTCATGGTTTTATCGATGGCCCGTAAGTAAGTAAGTAAGTAAGTAAGTTAGTAAGTTAGTTAGTTAGTTAGTAAGTTAGTTAGTAAGTTAGTAAGTTAGTCAGTTAGTCAGTTAATAAGTTAGTAAGTAAGTTAGTAAGTTAGTAAGTTAGTAAGTTAGTAAGTAAGTAAGTAAGTAAATAAGTAAGTGAGTAAGTAAGTTAGAAAGTTAGTAAGTAAGTAAGTAAACTTTATTTGATAAGTAGGTTGTACAGGGGATTTGGCAGCCGAAGGGCTGATGTGGACCTACTATACACAAAATATAAAATTTTACAAACACGAATGATATTAACAAAAGAATAAGAACTATGCACAGCGGAAATCATATATACATATTTGATTCACTAGAACCTAATTAAGACAATATTGCCAGAAATTAGACAGATCAAAAATATATAAAATCATCTTTTTTTGCAGTGATCAAAGTCGCTTCCTTGCTGAAAGAAAACCCAGCAATGTCCTTGACGTGTTTCTTTAATATCTGCTTATAAGAATAAAAATTTTCAGGTACTTTAACTAATCTATTTAAAAAATTCCCGATCACAGGGCCTCTGTACTGTAAAGTGTTTCTTCCAGTATCAGATTTAAACCTAATGATATTAAATTGATTGGGAAAGCGAGATGACCTAGAAGTTGCATTTTTAGAGAAAAGTTCACAAACAGATTGGTTTGAAGTTTCAAAGTTCAGTTTGTTCATTAACATAAGAACGGACTTTTTATAAAAGTAAGAGAAAGGGAGCCAGTTCGATTTAATGAGACAGATGTCATCAGCCAGCGACAGTTGAAGGTTGTTTATTTACTTCACTTTAAAAAAAGACCTTTAAATTTATCGACACCTGATGGAATTTTAAATTGGTCTATAAATCTTTGGAACTTTATTAATTGAAGGTGGATTTTGATGTGAGCTTATTAACGGTTTATTTTAGCAGCATCGATAGTAAGGGCTATTTTAATGTTTTGGTTTAAAAAAGAAGAGGAGAAATTAACAGGAAAAAAAGGGGCTGACGTTGTGTCGAACCGGTCTCTCGACCAAATGTTAGTTTATTCGAACTTGATCAAAGGGCATTAATTTTGTAAACATAATACTTGCGTATCCGTCGGCTCGAACAACTAGCGGTCGCTGATTTCATTTCATTGAATTCGCTTTTTGAAAACGCTACATGCTCAAATGCTCAAACTTCACCTTAAAAAAAGACCCTGAAAAGCTTATTGACAACGGCATATATAAATGGGCGAATCTTTCCATACACTCGGAACTTTATTAATCGAAGGTGTATTTCAATACGAACTTAAATGGTTTACACTAGCAGCATCAATAGTACGGCCTATTGTAATGTTTTGGTTTCAAAAAGAAGAGGAGAAATTAACAGGAAAAAAAAGGGGCCGATGTTGTGTCGAACCGGTCTCATGACGACAAAATATTAACCCTCGCGACACGTAGTGCTTTCATTGCTTGTGCTAAGGAGACAACATGACCACATTAAATTAATGTTATAAAAACAAAACTTGTATCGGCTCGAACAACTAGCGGTCGCTGATATTCGCTTTTTGAAAACGCTACACGCTCAAACTTCACTTTAAAAAGATACCTTGAAAAGTTTATCCACGACGGCATCGATAAATGGGCGAATCTTTCAATATACACGGAATGTTATTAATCGAAGATGGATTTCGATGCGAACTTGAACGGTTTATTTTAGCACTAGCAGCATCGGCAGTACAGACTATTTTAATATTTTGGTTTCAAAAAGAAGGGGAGAAATGAGGATTAAATTAATATTTTAGATTATATTTTCTGTAGGGTTATCTATCTCCTACCCATTAATCTATTTCTAATCTCCAGTCAGATGCATAACTCATTTTACTTTTAATGTACCACATGCCTTTGGTCTGTTTTTTTATGTTTCTGTACTACAATCTCAAGCTGTAATGATAACTAGCTATTTTTCTTCTCAGTTTTTTTTTCTTTGCCCCTTGTCGTCACTGTATTTCTTAATTGTGTAATGTAACTCGTTTAGTTATTGTAATTTAAATAGTGTAAATAATTAGAGCAATACAATGTAAATAGAGTTAGTGTTGTAAGTAAGCATTGGTTTCCCTTGTGTTATTGCAAATAAATAAATAAATTAAAAAAAAAAAGAAATTAACAAAAAAAAAAAAAGAGGGGCTAATGCTGTGTCAAACTCGATCCACTATAATCATACCCGCTTTCATTGATTTTAGTGGTATCGATAGCACGGGTTCTCGGAAAGGGTGCTTTGGTTTTAAAAAGAAGAGAGATAACGAAAAAAAAAATCGAGTGATGTGGTGTTGAACCAAACTTCAGTTTAATAGTCAGCAGCCTGCAGCGCAGCGCTTTAATTGCTTGCGCCATCAAAGCACAGTATGCCAAGCGAGACAATTATTTCTTTTTGAAATACTTGTTTCGGCTCCATTAACTACTTTATACTACTCGAAGGTGGACTTAAATGTGAACTTGAAAACGGTTTATTTTAGCACATCGACAGCACGGATTCTTGGAAAGGGTGCTTAGGTTTTAAAAAGAAGAAGAGAGAGAACGAAAAAAAAAAATCAACCGAAGTGATATCGAACCACCTTTTGGGGATTTAGTAAATGGACCGCAGCGCGTTAATCGCCTGCGCTAACAGAGCAGCGTTATCAGATCGGTTCAATTATTTGTTTATATTACTTGTTTCCGCTCCATCAACTGGCGGCTAAAGTGACGCTTTGCTGATTTTATTGTTCAGTGAAACAAAAGACTTCTTTTGTTTCTCATGCAACAAAAGATCTCCAAAAGATGCCACAGGAAAACAGAGTTTTTTGCATACGTTATTTCTCGAAAACGAAGAGCAAACCAGCAAAAAAAATACAGGGTGATGTTTTTCTATTAAATTGAAAACCACATGCAAAAATTCAGGCACTTTTGAGGAAAAAAAAACACACACAAAATCGTCACTTAGCATGGTTTTGCCTCACCCCTTCAAATATATATTCCTAGTTTCTAAGAAATGTTTAGAAAACTTCTCCAGCCTAACAGATACTTTGATGCCAGGTGTCACCCAAGGCTTGGATAATGACTTAATTTCTTTCCGAGTAAGTTTACGGAAAGGAGCGTGCTTATTAATTAATTCAGAAATACAGAGATAGAAATTCTGAAAAACTGTGTTAACATCAGACACTTCAGATTCATTAATTAAGACCTCTGACCAGTTCACCTTGCTAACCTCTGAAATAAGTGCTTCATTATCAAGCCTGGAGTAATCCCTTTTATACATCTTAAAATTTTTTGGAGGATTAGATAACTTTGTGATAATCAAAAAGTTAGGCAAATGATCTGTTATGCCACACAGTATATTACCACTTATAGCATGGTGCTCTAGTGAATTAAAGAAAATGTTATCAATTAGAGTTGCGGAATGATAGGTTATTCTAGTAGGTTTCAAAATCTGTGGATGGAATGCATAGGATCCTAGAGTATTGACAAAATCTGTCTCAGAATTAGAGTCATAATTTAAAAGATTGATATTAAAATCACCCATCAGAAAACAAAATTTACCTTCTCTATTTATTTTCTCTCTCACCTTATACAGAAAGTCCGCAGTTTTGGCAGTATTTTGATCAGGATGCCTATATAATAATCCACAGACAATATTATGCTGAAGTGGGACCTCAATTTCAATCCAAATGGACTGAAATTCTGGATTGGTAGTACAAAAGTCATCACGTTTAATGTATGAAAGATTGTCTTTGATGTAGAAACCAACACCCCCAGCATTAGACATGGATGGTTGAGACAGGAAACAACCAGGGAGATTGGTATTCAAATAAGAATCCATTCCAACTTTGATTTTAGTTTCAGAAAGGCCAATAACGGAGAAAGAATAATTCAAGTCACTTAACATTTGGAAGAAATCTTCAAAGTTTGCTGTAAGACTTCTAATATTAAAGTGCAGGGCAGAAAATGCCTAATCAGAAATAGTTGATCGAATATCTTCATTAGAGTGGAACTTATGAATTGAGTAATATCCAAAATTAGTTACAGAAGGTAAATTCAGGTCAATATCAATGTTGGATAAATTACGATTATTATTAATAGATGCAGGTAGATCAAAACTTGGTAAAGACTCTAAATTCGATCTGGATATTTTTTCAGAGCAAAGACAATCTGTGTTGGAATTATAGACCAGTAGCTCAACCAGTTCATGGTCTTCCACAGAATTAAAAGGAAAAATTTCGTTACGGCAGTGCAGGCAGAGCCACAAGTTACGAGTCGCAGCAAAATAGTTGCACTCCTTAACAGATAAAGCAGTACATTTTAGGTGAAACCACCAGAGGCAAGAGTCACACTGGATGCCTCTACAATTTTCTTTCACAGGCCTCACACAGTTCCTACACTTAGGCACTATCATTTAATCTAATAAGAGATAAAGGAGAACTAGTAATAGTGCAGGAAAATAATTAGAGCACTTAGCTGGATCCATATGTTCAGCCTTGGTCATCTTGTCGTGCAGGACGATGCGCTGCTTTCAACTTCGCTAGATCAGAATCGCTGGTAATTAAATGAGAGTGACTGTCCTTGTTCTGCCTGAGGAAAATTCGACCATTTGAGGTGGATATGAAGTCGAATTTCAATTCTTTCTTGACTTTTAGGGCTGCTTTGAATAATTTCTTCCTTGTCTGAGTAAGGCTTTCAGAGATAAATATTTTGTTTCTCTCTGCAGATGATGTACCAACAAGATCCCTGGATGATTTCTTTTTGAGTTTGTACCTCGCTCTGTAAAATTTCTCCTTGACATCCCTCTTTACAAACTTCGCTATAAAACTCGGAGGCGGGGAATGCACAGTACCGTCTTTGTCTGTCCAAGGAGAAATTGGAGGAAGCCTGTGGCTATCGAGATGTCATCTTCGCCTATCTCTACATCGAGAAGGCCGGCCACTTGTTTCACAACCTCATTAGTGTTTTCGTCATGGCTAACCGGAATTCCTTTGATTTCAACACATTCTCGGCGCATGTATTGCTCTTGTTCATCCAGGAGAACTACATTCTCCTTAACTTTGCTGATAGTAGTGTTAAGTTGAGCTTTAAGAGCATTGTTCTTCAGCTCAAGAGTTTTCACAGCCCGGGGGGGGGGGACTCCCATATGGAGTGGACGGGGATGCTCGTCGGAAATTTTGAATTTAACTCCTAAAAGAGACCAATCTGGGCGTGGCCGAAGCTTATGCAGACCCCTAAAAGAGACCAGTTTATAAAACAGACAACTAAAAAGTACAGTGACATTTAATGATGGCGAATTTGTTTATATGAATTGAGTAAATATAAAGAATCAAAATTCTTTCTGTTTTGTTATTTCTTCGTGTGCAACCCTTAACGAGACCTTGACAGCTAAAAATAATGACATTTTGCCCAGAACACCCTAAGCGAGACCAAAATCCGAAATTTACACCCCTAAGCGAGATGACGAGCATCCCCGTCCATTCCATATGGGAGTCCCCCCCCCCCCCCCCGGGTTTCACAGTCCTCTTGAGGTTGATCACTTTCTCCAACAACTTACGGTGCTCGTCATCTTTAAAGTTCAAAGAATTCTCAATTGGTTCTAGTTTTAGCCTTAGTATTTTCTCCAACTCATCGTGTGTAACATGCACAACCATTATGGAATAAGAACAACGACAAAAACGTAAAAAACACTACACAAAACTTGAAAAAACTTGGAAAATTTGATGGCCGTCGGAAGGCACGTCCATATTGTTTGCTGACCGCTGACACAAATCACCTCAGCTATTCGTGCTTATCTCAAAGGTTACGCATCAGTTCATATGGACCTTGGTGATCTAAATTCAATTTGCAAAAACTTCAATTTCCAACTGTCTAAAGATATCACTCTCAATTTAAAGAAAACTTTTTGCAAGCAGTGTTGTAAACTTTTTGTAGGGGAAATCAAAACAGAACCTACTGCTATTAAGTCATAGCAGACAAATTGTCCTGAAGTTGCTGACAATTGGGTGAACTGTATCCAAAACAATTATAAAATCACTCGGGATAGTAAGTTAAGACA
Source organism: Orbicella faveolata (assembly GCF_042242905.1). Lineage (NCBI taxonomy): Eukaryota > Metazoa > Cnidaria > Anthozoa > Scleractinia > Merulinidae > Orbicella > Orbicella faveolata. The sequence goes on along the minus strand of NW_028301581.1, from coordinate 2,417,224 downwards.
ATTCTATTTCAAGTTGTTGCACAGAATACTAGTCACTAATAAAGACCTTAATTGATTTGGAATAACTGACTGTGTCTGTGTTCTGTGCGGTAAAAATGACTCTATTGAACATGCATTCTTTGACTGTCAATCTCTCTTGAAATTATGTGACGAGTCTCTTCAATGGTTCAATAGTTTACACCAAATCAATGTCAGCCTAACCCTGCTACAATGCTTTCTCAATTTACCAATACCAAACACCAATCTTTCTGATAACCAAACAAAGGATTTGCGTCCTCTTCTGTTATATGCAAAGGAATACCACTATGCTTGCAAAACAATGCAAAAGAAACAAGATACTTCTGAATTCATATCTAAATTTATTATCCAGCTTGAAATAGACAAATGACTTGACGTGACTATGTTGCCCTTTCCCCCAGCTATATACACTTTTACAAAGCTAGAGAGACATATTTTTTGTAATATTTACTGCCGTATACATTATTGACTATTTTTCATTAGAATATTATCAGTTGTAACAACCCTCTCTTCTGCACTACTTTTGTAATTTGTTGCAATATTGTAATATGTTTTTATAAATAAAATTAAATTAAATTAAAAAATAATAATTTATAAAACCTACTTTCACAGCAAAAAGATCAATCTGTTTGTTAGTTTTGATACGGAAGATTGCGTGACACTCACATCACGCCAATCAGCTGTCGTTGACAAGTACATGTATACACAATGAATATCTATCGACCGATGTTTATCTTGTTTATGTGACGTCAAAAAGCATGGGCAGTGTTGAGAAGTTGAAAACTATTTATTGATAGGTTACAAGAGTTGTTAACTTATTATCATTGTAAATAGTGCATATTTGTTATGAAGACAGAAATTATTCTTAAGAAGAAAACAACAATTAAGCTGTCTCTGTTTATGATAAGAAGCTTTATTCTTGGTAAAATGCTCAATTGCTCACACAACACTTACATGCAGTGTAGTAACACTTGTGCTGTGGTCATCTCGGGAAAGTGAACCAACGAGTGGTCAGTTCAAAGCTTGGTCTGATATTCTCTTTTGTGCTCGGAGTAGAACCAGTGGGAGCAGTTTAGTCTTTCTAACTGTTATGCTAGTTCAGGCAATCTTCCTGCAGGTGTCTGCAAGCCACAAATAACTGTGGCTCCTTTCAAATTGCAATGTGATGAGCTCCTAGAGCAGTTTTTACAATCCTTGCATGGATATGGCTTTGCTTCTTTCTGCTTCAAATTCTGCTTCAAATCTGCTGCTTATGGTTTCCTGTTCAGGTCCTGCTTGACAAGAAATAGATGATAATGTTTCAACTTTGGGTACCCTTTTCACAGAGTTGTCAAAATAATTTCTCATCTATTCTGCTAAGGGTAGCACTTGGTTTTACCTCATGGTTATTTTTTCACCCATCCAGTTGTTGAAGAAATGATCCATGCTCGACACGTGGAGGTTCTTTTGGTACCAATCTTCCACCCTCTTCCTCCCACAAGAAAAAACATTCTGTACTAAAAATTACAGCTATTCCTCCTCCTTGGAATCTCTACTGACCCTTTGGAAAAGGGTATTGCTACATGTATTTCTTGAGTTGCAGATAAGAAAAGAAAATGAAAGTTAACATTTGGTAATGACCATTTTGCTTCTCTTCCGAAGTCCCTCCAATGATAGGTAGCTCTTTGTCACCTTCTAGGTTATCTGAAAGTGAAAAGAGGAGGAATTATGAGAGATATTTCTTAAGTTTTGCCCCTATTTCATTTTCCCCTAAAGACCATTGTCTGGTCTCTATGTAGGTAAAAAAAATTAAAGTGTGTTGCAAGTCAACCACTAAACTGAGTTTCATTCCCAATGGTAAGTTACGGCTTCTTAAGTTTGGGCACACAAAAAAGCATAAAGTTTGGAGTTTCAAGGTCTAAGGCCTTGTAAATTAAACGTCCTATAAATTATTAGACTCAGTGTGGTTTGAAGTGAAGGTGAGTTTGGGTTTGTGGCGAAGCACTTGCATTGGAGATTTTCATTTTGATGATTGACACTAGACATTCACAGGACCAAGTGGTTTGTGGTTTGACAAATTTACTGGCATGAATTCTTTTTTGTTTGCAGTTAATGAAAAGGACGTTTTTTTTCTACAATTTCGTAAAGCTATTATGAAATGGAACCTTGCAGCAACAGTATTTTAAAAACATAATTTGCAATTTATGTTTTCTTAACATTATTTACCCTTGTCCATCTTGTTGTTACACTTTGGTTTTACATTCCTGAAAATCTTCAACCTACAAGTACAATAGATTCAGAAATTAACACATTCTAAAAAATACATTACAATAATTCTAATTGCATTTTGATACTCTCTTCGTTACAAATTGGGGGACATTAGGGGGTACCCAATACTGCAAAAACGCAAAACTTAGCAAATACCAAAATACCACATCAAAAATCGACGAAATACTGATACTGCATTTAGAGCCCTTTTTAATCAGTCATGCTTAATTGAAGCTGCATCCACCTAGCGTGTTTATTTAGCTCAAGCATGTATGCACCATATGTCCCTGTATTGTTGTTATTTTGGTAGTTCTGCGGTGAAGTTATTCACCACTTTTTTGCTATTTTTCACAAAAAGAAAACTGCATTCTTTCAACCTTCTGACTGGTGAATGCAAAACAAAACGCATGGAGTGAAGTGTGAGCTCTTATAAAGAAGGGTATTAAAGAGGATGTTGTTGCTGTTGTTATGTTGTTGTAATCCTTTCGTAAAGCTGAAACAATAACATAGGAAAACAAAACTAAGCAATTTAATTTACAATGGCATTGGGTGACTTCTTTCAACTTTGCGTTGTTGCTGACTCCTCAACGAGCTTTCTCTGTTTCAGACTCTTGTTTAACAACGTTTGCAGGTACACAATGTATATCAGCACTTCATTCCTGTGGGTAAATGTCCATGCTCTTGCAATGTGATGAGCTCCTAGAGCAGTTTTTACAATAGTTGCATGGATATGGCTTTGTTTCTTTCTGCTTCAAAGACTTATCAACCTTTATAGCTTACTTAATCTTGTTTTCCATAGTGTATTGACTCGCACGAGACAGGAGAGTGCTGAATCTACAGCACACACAGATAATTCATGTTGCAGGAAAAAGAGGATACATATATCACTTAACACACTTACCAAACCTTGTGCACCTCTTCCTGCATGGCAAGCTTGTTCCCAGGGTCTCTCTTCCCACCCCCAAGAGCAACCGAAGAGAGACCCTGATAGATTCTTAGGTCACATTAAGCGTGTCTTTTAGACCAAACTAAATCCTTAGTAGGTTCCCTTTATCTGAAGGTTTGGTCGCTGCTTCCTTTTGTCCACGTCAAAGCGAGGCTTTTCCAAATCGTGACATCTGCCTTGTTTTTCAGTAGTCCTCACTTCGCTATCATTAACAGTGGTTATTAGAACATCAATCTTAAAGCAAAACAACTGAAGAGCCTGGAGGAAATTTATTTAGGAAGAGACTCGATTGGCCTACTGCCAGCATGATATGGAAAATCTATTAGTTTTATCTTCTGCCGGGGTTGTTTTGTTAACATGAACACAAAACATAACAAGCACAAACACAAAGCCGAAATTGTACTTACCAAAGCTTCGTGAGCCAGGTTTTTGGTACACTTTCGCTGAGCTCTCTAGTCAATTTCTCCATTACAATAAATAAAGCTTGGCTAACTTAACTAAACAAAAATGAAATAATAGTGCAGTCCTTGATCAGAGGGTCAAAGTTTTAACAGCATTATGTATTGGGCAGCATAAATGACGTTAATTTGTCAAAACCGTCTTCTTTATACAATATGTGTGCTGGAATGCTCCAGGGTATGAAGGCGAAGATCACGTTTGGCTTTGCTTTAATATCAGCAAGGTAGGTTTTGCGAATGGTACCACGATCTCCATGAACCAATTTCGAGAAATCATCTGAAATGAAAATTGGCAAGTCTTTGTAATAGTTGTTCTTAAGCTTTCTTGATGCCATTTTTAGAACTTTCTCCTTGTCGGTGTACCTCAGTAAATAAATGTGTATTGGTCTAGACTTGGTGATGCAGTTTTTTTCTTAACATTTGTTCTGTGCTCTCTCATAATTTCGATCCCATCATTGGGTGTCTACAAAACGAAGACCTAAGACCCAAAAACGAAGACTTGTTTTTTCGCAGGCCTATCAAACCACAGACAGTCAAACCGGGTCAACGCTTTTCTTCAGACAACAACTGACACAAAATTAATGGGGTCTTGGTTTTGTAGATAAGACCGGCTCAAACTACAAAACGAAGACCCTGGCTTAAATGCTTTTTTTGTGTCAGCTGACGTGGAATCAATGGGGTCTTCATTTTGTAGATAAGACCGGGTGGAACTACAAAACGAAGACCCTTGCTTAAATGCTTTTTTTGTGTCATCTGATGCGGAATCAATGGGGTCTTGGTTTTGTAGATAAGACCGGGTCGAACTACAAAACGAAGACCGTCGCTTAAATGCTTTCTTTGTGTCAGCTGACATGGAATCAATGGGGTCTTCATTTTGTAGATAAGGCCAGGTGGAACTACAAAGCGAAGACCCTCGCTTAAATGCTTTTTTTGTGTCATCTGACGCGGAATCGATGGGGTCTTCATTTTGTAGAAAAGACCAGGTGGAACTACAAAACGAAGACCCTCACTTAAATGCTTTCTTTTGTCAGCTGATGCGAAATCAATGGGGTCTTCGTTTTGTAGATAAGACCGGCTCGAACTACAAAATGAAGACCCTTGCGTAAATGCTTTGTTCGTTGTCAGATGACTCGAAATGGGTTCTTGTATAATGTCGACAGTTTTTATCGGCTAATCCCCTGTAGACCCCACTTCTTGACAGTAATTGGAAAACAATAAAAAATAGAATAAAATCATGTAAACTTGCACACCTTCGGGGACGGTATGGACGCAAAACCATCGCCGCCCCCAATTTCAAAGGGGAGACCCTCTTTAAAATAAAGAAAATCAAATACTGTTTTATTTGCAATTGGAGGAAAACGTACAAACAGAGAATTTCTGCGATTCCCAATAAAATTTACAAACGGTTAATCTTCATATTTATAGCTGAATAACATTAACAAAGATCAAAATGGACACCAATTAAATGAAATAATTAGCTGACTCCCTTTTTATCCCTTTTAATACATTTGCATTGAAATGCAGGCGTGCTTGTTTGTAAAAATAAGGCATGACCTAGAATATTTTGCGTATATATGATTTATAAAATGTAAATTTGAACTGGAACAAATTCAGCAAAAAAATTGAAAGATAATCAAATAACTCGAAAAATTATGCAATATATAGAGATCAATTTCATTTCCTTTCATTCCGTGATCTGTATTGACAACAGGAACAAAGCGAATGCCTATAACGTAAATCCAACGAGTCCGCGTCGGGTGACACAAAGAAAACATTTAAGCCAGGGTCTTTGTTTTGTAGTTCCACCCGGTCTTATCTACAAAATGAAGACCCCATTGATTCTGCGTCAGCTGACAAAGAAGAAAGCATTTAAGCGAGGGTCTTCATTTTGTAGTTCCACCCGGTCTTATCTACAAAACGAAGACCCCATCGATTTCACGTCAGATGACACAAAAAAGCATTTAAGCGAGGGTCTTCGTTTTGTAGTTCGAGCTGGTCTTATCTACAAAACGAAGACCCCATTGATTCTGCGTAAGCTGACACAAAGAAAGCATTTAAGCGAGGGTCTTTGTTTTGTAGTTCGACCCGGTCTTATCTACAAAACCAAGACCCCATTGATTCCGCGTCAGATGACACAAAAAAAGCATTTAAGCGAGGGTCTTTGTTTTGTAGTTCCACCCGGTCTTATCTACAAAACGAAGACCCCATTGATTCCACGTCAGCTGACACAAAAAAAGCATTTAAGCCAGGGTCTTTGTTTTGTAGTTTGAGCCGGTCTTATCTACAAAACGAAGACCCCATCGATTCCGCGTCAGCTGACACAAAGAAAGCGTTTAAGCGAGGGTCTTCATTTTGTAGTTCGAGCTGGTCTTATCTACAAAACGAAGACCCCATTGATTCAACATCAGCTGACAACGAACAAAGCAATTTAGCGAGGGTCTTCGTTTTGTAGTTGGAGCTGGCCTTATCTACAAAACGAAGAGCCCATTAATTTCGCGTCAGTTGTTGTCTGAAGAAAAGCATTGACCCGGTTTGACTGTCTGTGGTTTGATAGGCCTGCGAAAAAACAAGTCTTCGTTTTTGGGTCTTCGGTCTTAGGTCTTAGGTCTTCGTTTTGTAGACACCCTCCCATCATGCAGTCTAATGTAATTTTTAAAGAGCTCAATCTCAAGGAACTCAACCATTGAATTGAAGCTCTTCTCGCTTTTCTCTTTGACTCCCCAGATAATGATATTGTTACACTTCCAGCAATTTTCCAAGTGATCCACCTTCATCACCAGGGCATCCACCTCTGTTTCCTTGGCTCTCAACACCAAGTCCGAGTTCAGCTCCAAAATTCTTAGGTCTGTATCTTTCAAGTAGTTCTTTAGTTCATTCACGTCCTTTACTACGGTTGCCTGGGTTTGCTCCAGCGTGTTCAACTTTGTCAACATTTCAGTCTTTGCTTGAAGCAAGACATCCATTTTGGAAAGAAGATCGTCAAGTTTACGGTTCGAATTCGCTTCATCGCCCAGCATAACTTGTTTACAGGATTGTGACCTAGTTCATACACTCATATAGCACAGAAAGACTTTTCCATTAACATTAATTTGTGCAAATGCAGAGAAAAAGGTAGAAAGCACAGAAAAGCTGTCTACTCCCTGACAAGTCTGTGCATGTCTCTATTATAACTTAATTGATCATGAGTCTCTTCTCCATCACTCACAATTACCACATCAGTAGTTCTAAACACAAAGAGGAAGCAACCAAGTAGTTTATAATTCTTTGCAAGCTTGCAAGCTTTAATTAGTTCAATGCTACTGTTCCAGTGATCACAGTTCTGGAAATAAATTTTTCTTTCCTATTTTGCCTGGACATATTACCTATTGGGTCAGTCGTTAGGTAATCTGCATACACAAATAACCTGATAACTCAATCCATAGGCATACATGAGACAAAAACGGTGCTTAGCAATGCTTTATATGTGGGGTTGTAATTTCCATTGGCCCTGAAAAGCTCCATTGGGGGAGTAGTCAATTATGATATTTATTTATTCATTTATGTATGTATTTATTTATTTATTTATTAGGGGGCAATTTTTAAAAGCGGATGTTCTGTTCATGTTTGTGCAACTCTAGAGAGTCTACTCAAGCAAAACAAACCAAAGATCCAAATGATTTGTAATTTTAACATGTTCTGGAAACAAGATCTTTAGGACTAAAAGCTAAGTCATTTTGGTTCTTTGTCACTGATGCCAAATCATGACATAACATTGGTTGGACAAATTCACAAATTTGGTTGGAAAAGTCCAATGACCAACTGTTATTTCCAGCACCAAATGAATGAACCACATGCTCTAAGAGCATTTACTCGGGCTTCGTACTGCAATACCAAATCATACATTACAAGTAAACTTGTTGAACACAGTGATAACAAATAAAAGAGTCAGTGCTGATATTTTTACTCAAGAGTTCCACTTAGATATTTACTATTCAAGTTACTTTGTTGAGTATCCTCTTTGTCCTATTGCATGTTGTTTGCCTCATCTTCGAAGTTCTGTTTACAACAATTCTTGATTTTTTCAACATCTGAGGTGTTTGTCCCAGCATCATAGTTTGTTTTTGAGTCAGCAGTCATAGTTTTTTTGCCAGTGTTTTCGTTGTTGGAACTCAGTTGTACATGGCTCGTTTGCTATCTCGTAAGAATGAGCATGAACTTTGCTTAGTTGGCAGGCTTTCAAGCAAGATACTTCATGGACTGTCCCATTCAGAAAACGATCGTCATCTTTGTGAGATAAACGTATTAGGCCTGGTTCTTTCCAAGACCTACTTCACAAAACACTGCATTCTGTATATTACGCAGTTCACGAAGAGAGATCACATGAGGTCGCATTCTCATCTGTAGTTTTCACTCTATGCATGGAACATCTGGGACCATGACCTTGACCCCCCTTTTGTCAACCAAGAACAGCTTGCATGTTATGACTTGGCTTTCCTACAGAAGCCTGAGTAATTAATTAATTAATTAATAATAAATGATGATAAATTTAATCATGATAATGCGGCAAAAGCTGATCCTCCAAGATGATTCCTGGAGAAACTAACACTGATCACCGTATTTATATTGATAAAGTTCCATGTAACATGTGCTCTGATTGGCTGAAACAGCGTGCTTTATCAGAGAAGAGAGCACGGGCTGATGACAGTAAGCTGGCTTTCAAATTTAGGCTTCACAATTTTGACAAATTTGACCCAAATTTAATATCCCCTGTGACTCAGACAAACAAAATGGAAACAAGCTCTTTGTCTGTAGTAAATATGGCTCACACAGACCATTTTTAGCAACAGTAGTGTTAAAACTGGACTAAAATAACAAGTTTTGCTAGATTCCCGCCGACAAACACATAACAAAATAAACAAATTCTCAACCTAACCAATGCTTTGATAAAAGACATATTTGTTATGAAGACAGAAATTCTACTTAAGAAAAAAACAACAATTGAGCTGTCTCTGTTTATGATGAGAAGCTTTATTCTTGGAAAAATGCTCAATTGCTCACACAACACTTACATGCAGTGTAGTAACACTCGTGCTGTGGTCATCTTGGCAAAGTAAAGCAACAAGTGGTCAGTTCAAAGCTTGGTCTGATATTGTCTTCTGTGCTCGGAGTAGAACCAGTGGGAGCAGTTTAGTCTTTCTAACTGTTATGCTAGTTCAGGCAATCTTCCTGCAGGTGTCTGCAAGCCACAAATAACTGTGGCTCCTTTCAAATTGCAATGTGATGAGCTCCTAGAGCAGTTTTTACAATCCTTGCATGCATATGGCTTTGCTTCTTTCTGCTTCAAATTCTGCTTCAAATCTGCTGCATATGGTTTCCCATTCAGGTCCTGCTCGACAAGAAATAGATGAAAATGTTTCAACTTTGGGTGCCCTTTTCACAGTTGTCAAAATAATTTCTCATATATTCTACTAAGGGTAGCACTTGGTTTTAACTCATGGTTATTTTTCCACCCATCCAGTTGTTGCAGAAAAGATCCATGGTCAACACGTGGAGGTTCTTTTGGTACCGATCTTCCACCCTCTTCCTCCCACAAGAAAAAACATTCTGTACTAAGGCCCCGTCCACACGTATCCGGATATTTTCGAAAACAGATTTTTTCTCCGCTTTAGCCTTCCGTTCACACGTATACGGCGTTTTCGATCACTGAAAACGGAGGTTTTCGAAAACGCTCTCCAGAGTGGAGATTTTTTAAAACAGAGATTTATCGTATTCGTGTGGACAGGCGAAACGGAGGTTTTCAAATACGATGACGTCATACTTAAGATCCAGTCCTTCCCGCTTAAAGTTTGGATCTTTAAAACCAATATGGTGTCCACTAAAGCTTTCCTCGTTTCATCGTTGCCTGGGCTTGTTTCAAGCCTAATAGCATACTTACAATTACAGGTCGCCTATGTAGATCTGCAAGCTGACTATACAAGGAGGCGACTCGGTATAATCAGGCTACTTTCGCTGTCTGTGTCAAAAACGGCGGCTGTTAAACAGCTCAGAGGATGGCCAGCTAGACCACGAAGGTTCTGGATGAGACCCGGGCGAACGAGTGCGTAGTGGGACAACTTTGTTAACAAAAGTGTCGTACCAGAAGAGTGGAAGGAGAACTTTAAAATGAGCAGAGACTCTCTGTACTCATTGGCAGAAGAGCTGTGACCACATATCAAAGGAAAAGACACAGTTATGAGAACGGCAGTCAATGTCGTGAAACAAGTGGCAATCACCCTTTATTACTTGTGTGACGAAGGTCGAATATGCAAGACAGCTAATGCTTTTGGGAATTCCTGTCAAGTTGTATCCAAAATTGTCCAAAAAGTGTGCAAAGCGATTACGGTTCATCTCGGAAGAAAGTATATCAAGCTTCCATTCACTGAAGAGGAGGTTCGTGATTTGGTTCAAAACTTTCACAAGACTTATGGGTTTACTGTCACTTTGTTCCATGGTCACTTCGTTCCAACCACTTTGTTCCATCAAACAGTCACTTCGTTCCACCAAATAGTCACATCGTTCCAGAGGCAAACTAAGCTATTAGACTTTTATTCTCAATAGATTTTCCCGAAAATTTGAAGTTAACGAATGCTTGGTGTGTTTTATACCTTTCTTTGTGATCGAATTACTCCGCGGCACAGCTAATACACCTTTTGCTGTTCATTTACAGAAAATAAACATTCATTTGTGTCCAAGTTTCTTTCATTATGATTATTAAACTCATTAACACCAATATGACCTTCATTTGCGCGTAAGGAACGTTCAAGAAAAACATTTACATATGCATTAACATTCAAAATCATCAAAAGAGAAACAATACCTTCATTTGACATTCATTGAGTGTAAATGTATCTTCATTTTGGTCGAAAAAAAATTGTTGTCACGAAACGACAATCATTTACTCTTTAGCACAATCAGTTTTCAACAAAAGACTTTCAATAACACAATTTGCATGAGAACTAACATTCAATTGCATTATTATGCAACCATATCCATGAAGGTAAAAATCTTTAATGCGGCGAGACAAACATTACAGCCATAATAACATTTATTTTTGAAAGGTAGAATATCAAATTCGCTGAACGATTTATCCTTCAACTGCCTCACTAGTAAATAGTAAATAGTCTTTGTTGCCATCTTCAAAAGCCCTGACTATCCCTTCGCGGTGTTCAAGTGCGATTCTATTTCTTCGTGGCATTTCTGGACAAATTGAACTGTCACTACATGTACATGTATGTCACACGGATACTGTAGTGCGCCCTCTGAGTTGTACGCAAAAAGTTTCGTAAGTGGCCGAATTTATATCTGCAAGGGGAGGATTGTGAAATTATGATTTGAAAAAAGTACATATGGTCCCTTGTTCTATAATCAAATTTTCGAGGAAAATTGGGCGAGATATCTCTGTTCAAAAGAATTACGCTAATGAGCAATTGATTTCTCTTCATGTTAGGTGAAAACACGGTAATGTATGTCTCTCTCTTGAATGAGTACCCTCCGAGTACCCTCCTTATTTTCTTTCCTTCTTTCTCATTACAGTCTGTTGAGAAGTTATTTGGGGCCATGGCTGGTTGAAAGTGTTTGTCGTAATCTATGGCAGCTGTAACCTTTTGTTCCCCAATTCTCTCATTCTTTAGCTCACAGAATTGTGTAACACAAAGCAGGCATAAATGATGTATGGCAGCTCATCCAAATTTATATCCATAGCTCTTTTTAAAGCACCAAATCCAGCTTTCAGGCGGCCAAAGGAGCACTTAATTACCATTCGTGATTGGCAGAGGGTCATGCCAAAGTATTGTTCCTGCACAGTGGATCCACCATTTGAGTACTCTTTCATAAGGTAAGGCATGAGGGGGTATGCAGGATCCCCTAACAGAAAAACAGGAACAGGATCCTCATCAGGCAGTAAGTTGCGTTTGCATGGAGGTATTTTCCCATTTTTAAGGGATTTATTTAAGCTAGAATTTGAAAACACTCTAGCATCATGGACACTGCCAGGCCACTTTACCACAACATCCAGAAAACAATATTTATAGTCACATGCTGCTCTCCTGATCCTGGCTAGGGCTCTCACTCTGTTCAGCTTCATTATCAAAGCTACTAGTCAATTCTGAACTAGCAGGACTGTTACTTTTAGCTTCTATCTCCTCTGGAATCTCTGTAGACTCTATTCCAGAGGCTATGGTCATAGTGGGAGGAGAGCCACCCCATATTTCTTCACAAGATTCAAAGTAAAGGAGGACAACCTGCCTGTGCCCACTCTTCCTACCAAGCGAAATTTTTGCCATATTGCCTTCAGTTTTGTTGTAAGAATCACCTTGGTTATCTCCTCCTCTTTGTGAGAGTAATCCTTCTCCATCATCTTAGCATTTTCGGGTGAAGGGTATTGTTCTAGGAAGAGATCTAAAATGTCTGAGTATTTCGTTTGACACGACTCCCAATCGATATTTTCGTATTCAAGTGGTACCTTCAATAACAGCTCCACCTCGTCATCTGTCCACACGAATGACTCTACTTTCCCCTTCCCTTTTGATTTTGATGTGGTGGTGGCTTTTTGACCAGACTTTGACGACATTTTGAAAGAGTTTAAAGTGGATAAAACAGTAGTATAGGGGGAGTCAAACAAATACCGTTTCGCAGAGGGAGCTTTATTTCACCTTATCGCAGCCCCCACCATCAAGTCCGGCCTCACATGCTCAGGCCGGTTGAACCTGGGGGCTGCGAAACGGTGAAATTCAGCTCCGTCTTTGAAACAGTATTTGTTTGACTCCCCCTATACTACTTACAACAAAGGAGGGCCCATATTAGAAACAAGCAAGCCCGCTGTTACACCGCCCAAGCTGCAATGACTCAAGTGCCAAACAAGTGCGGCTGGCTGATGTGGGGCCAGAAAGAAAGCTGGACACTTTCCGAGGCCATCCAAAATCTCCCTCCAGAGCTTCATGAGATGATACTCAAGGAGTACATCACGATAAAAATTAAGGAAAAAAAGGAAATGGGTTGGGATAAGGTACACAAGCATATTCCAAAACTGGGTTGGGATAAGGTAAACGGGCATATTTCAAAACTGCCTTTCTGCCAATACAGGCAGCGGATTGTACTGATGGCAATTTGCTTTGAATATGCAAACTGCCATTTCGAGGGATGTTGTTTCCCTTGTTACGAAAGTGGAACTATTCATAAAGCGACTCTAAACCCTCCGATGGAGTTAATACCTTTCATAGAAGCCACCCATGAGTACAAGAATTTTTTAAAAGTATGCTCATGGGATGGTTATGATTGGCACGAGTGGTTCCTTTTTGGCAGGGAGTGTTAGCGAAAAAGGCGGCGACTAACCTCCGTTTGAAGCAAAAGTTATGTTTTGAAATCTGCGAGTTGCGTGACATTATTTCTCAGAAAGACTGCAACCAAATATTCCCCAGGCCCCTTGGACGAGCAGTACTGAAAAACATGGAGGACAACTCAATATTTTTTTGTTTGGGCCAAAAATAACGAACCAGAACAGAATTTACCAAAAAAATACGCTCAGGCAATGCACTGTAAGTTATTTCTTCACCACAGAAGCTGCCGAAGTGAAGCGAGCAGGAGGAAACGAGAAAATAGCAAGATTTGATCACAGCGTTCAATCGCTCATAACATGTGATATTCCTTGAACAAGGCCTCGATCGAGCCTGTTTAAGTCTTCTCGGCTTCTCGCATGGCTTCAACAACTTGATATGTTATCTGTCTGATCTCTTTCTGCCAAACGGGTGTAGAAAGTTCCGTGAAAATGAAGCAAAAAGCGTGGAACAGCACAATCATTTTGGCCTTCAGAAGTGCTGTTGGGATATAATTTATTCATCCAATCTCTAAATATATCTCAAGCATGACATCATCTCGCCACCCAAAAGCGCATGCATATGTGTGAAAACCTGCAAATTTAGGCAAAGGACAGAGAAGCAACACCACAAGTGAAAGGAGAGGTGACTGGATCAATGTATATAGCTTGAGTAATTATGCAATTTATCAGCGAGCAAATGATGGTGCTTTTGGATGTGAGGGTGGCCACCTCTGATTCCTAATACGGCACGTACACGCGCTTGTCAGGGGTATGGTGTGAGACCGTCCACGGTGACAACCCCGGGTGAACCCGCCCCAGCCCAGTGGTGACTGGGGGGTGCTCAGAGGTCTCTCGGGATCTCAAACCTCTTCCAGAGGTAAAATGGGACAGCCGCCTTGTCAGCGGCGCAAAAAGTCCTAGCCGGGGCTAGGCAAAAGAACAGCCAACGAGCACCCCCCGACAGGGTTTTGGCTTTTTTGTGTGACCTGTCACGCAACATCACGCATGAAGGTAACGCGGTGTAACACAATCATCTGTTTTTAATAAGACTGAGAGAAAGTTTTGTGTTTTTTCTCTCAAAATTTAGTTCAAATCTGCTGTTTAATCTGCAAGTTTTTTTCTATATTCTTCCCGAACCTGGTTTCTTATTTTTTCAATATCTTGCTGGATTGGATTTGTTTGTATTTGTGCAAAGTTCGAGCGTAAAGTCTCTTTAAGCTGGTGATATTTCTGCATTTCATGTGTGATTTGTTGAAACTCCGTGTCAGAAACCCGATTATCATTAAGAGCCTGTGAGATGGTGAGGTTAATCGAGTCATGTTTTGCAATAGCCAGAGAATGGATTCTCGAGTGCTTATTGACTTTGCTTCTTGTTGACAACAGACAGGCCAGTGGAAACTGTGCCAGATAAAGCGGCTATCCCGGCAACAGGTGCACCGACAACAATTCCAACACCAGTGAGTGATGTTGCGACAGCCCCAGAAGACAGAACTGCAGTGACGGCGCCAAGGCCAACCAGGGAATAGTGAAGCGCTTTCCGGGCTTTTTTGTATTTTTTCAACACAAGCCTGTAATGCTCGACCTCAGCAGATATTTCTTTTTCAATTCTGCTTATCTCAGTTAGCCAGAAATTCTCGGCATTTGTAGTTTCGGGAAGGCTTGGGTAGAGTCTTCTTTCATTCTCAGCAGGCGGCACGCTTGGTGGCAACAGATTTGCTGAAGACATCGCGTATATATAGAAATTTAATTTAACTCTAATTCAAAAAGAAGAGGGAAGCCTTTGAAATCAAAGAGTTCGCCATTTTCATCTTTGACGCTAATGGGGATGCTATTTATGAACTCGTCTGTAGAGCAGTCTCGCGAAACCTGTTGCGGAGAACCCTGGTAGCTTACCTTTTCATAAGGCTTCCCTTTCACATCAAACAGGGCTAATACATCTGACCTTTTGCCATTGAACAGATTCCATTCTTTGTCGATCAAATTACAATGAATAAAATGTCATTGGAGCTGTAAGCCTTTTTACGAAGGTTATAAGACTCAACTTTTGCCCAATACCAAGCAAACCGGCTAAATCGCGATCAAGTTCTATCGGTTTTGCCCCAAAATTTCTGATTACAAGCTGGCCAAGACGTTAGTTTATTTCTGTTTCCAACTATTTATAGTGATATTTGTCAAACAGACTGTCTATTTGTTTTGCAAAGCTTTCTAAATTATAATGTCCTGGGAGTAATTTATTAACTGTCAAAGCTTTATCTTTGTTTTTATCTCCCAAGGAGGCCGAACCTTCTTTCTTCAAAGTGTCCCAGCTGTTGTACAAACTGCAAGAAATGAGTTTCATGAAATGCACTTTCGGTATCGGTTTTTCAAAAGATATTGTCCCTCTGTTCTGTTGCGTGACAATAGTGAGAACAACCATTTTTATATTCAACAAATAAAATTGTGTTTAAATACAATGCCGAATGTGTGGAAAAATCCCGTGCTTGTGATGGAAGCGGCAGTTGCCAAGGAAAAGGCCTGGAAAAACTTTTTAAACCACTTCCCCAAAGCGGACAAAAGCCATTTCATTTTGCAAGAAAGAATCGACGAGAAAAACCACGCAACCGCCGAGGTGTTCTTCAAAGAAAGCGAAGGCTTGTTTCAAAGCATCTTCGGCTCAGACAGAAAATATTGGAGCGCGGAAATGAAAAAGGCGCTTGGTTTGGGAGACAGCAGGGGTTTTCCTTACCAGCTGTCACCACTTGGCTCAAAAATTTCTTTTCCCATCCCTGCGGTACCTTTTGACAGCAAAGCGCCAAGCTTGAAAAAAATATTCAACGCAATCCAAATCTATGTCACGCCTGACTAATATTTCACGACAAAATTCCGAGAAATCTTTCAAGAAACCAAACTCAGGCACACTTCTGCAGTTGAATCAAAACACTGGTTAGGAGGGCCAGACATGAAATATTGACCGCACGAGCTCAACTTCACGCTTTTCTGCATGACACAAGGTTGCGGAGTTTCTCACAAAATCTGTGACAGCGGGGTGAATCTCCCCCCGCAGAGAACAGCTTTCTACAAATTCCACGTGTATTTCACGGTCAGGCGCATTTTGTACCAGCTAGGAGGAATTCAGAGCATGAATGCTTTGCCCGGAGACCTGCCATTGAACCAATTCAACAATCATTACGACGTTGCTTCGTAGAAAAGGATATGCAGGGAGTTCGGCATTGACCCCTCAACCGATTTCCGCTTCACGCATGGGCCAAACCACGGTCTGGGAAGCGTTTATGTCTATCGGAGCGGCCCGGGCGTGTCAAAAACTAACTACCTATAGCCAGGATGGAACAAATTCAGTGATGAAGGTGGGAAAGCGATTCAAGGAAACCTGATTTATTACATTGAGCCAGGGGCCGCTTCTGATACCCAATCAGACTGGTTCGCGCCAAACACAGCATCAGGTTTGACGCAGGCGGGCTTGGTGCGAATCAAACAGTCAATCAAGGCTTTCGTTTACTGCATCCTGGGCGCGCAAGTCAATGTCCGCAGCAGCATTCTCGGTTCTGGTGGCCAGGCGAGAGAAGCCCAAAGCGAGTTCCTGGTGCTGATGGAAAGTGCGATCACACAGCCCGACCTGGCCGCGAGCGTGCAAAGGTACCATCTCGCGGTGGATCAAGCGAAGGTCAGGCTCAATCTCGCTGTTGCCCCCATGGCCTGGTTCATGCCCGCGCAAATGATGATAAACACCGCAAGCACAATCGGTTACAACAACCAGCTGAAACAGGTGGTCTCCAGAATGAAACTGGGGGTGAATAACGAGGTAAACCCGGGGACAAAAAAAGCTGCGCTCAAACTAATGGCAGGCGGCCCATCAAAAATTAACCCTCCCAACAGCCACCCGTCTAACCTGATTCACAAAGCCGCAACAGCCGAATCAAGGAAACCAGCTTCGTCCGAAACTCAGCAAGCACAGCCGACGGTGCAAAAAATTGAGCCCACGGCTCCAGATAAAACACCGCAACATGAAATTAACAAAACGGCGGTAATTGTCGGTGTAGTTGGATTATCGATGTTGCTGTTCATGGCTTGGAGGTAAAGTTAACGCTGATTCTTAAAATATTGTTCGAACAAAAAGGCCACCATGGCAAGAATGGGCAGCCGGGTGTGCTCAGCTAGAAACCCGACGACTTGGCCCACAGCTCTGAAAAGAAAGCTCACAATCAAGCCAATCAGCCCAGGCAGCAGAGAACCAAGTTTCGTGGCAATATCTTTGAGGCCATTTCCCAAAGCCTTACCGGTGGCTTTCAAAGCTCTGGTGAGGACCCCGATGACAGCGCCGATTCTGGTCCCAGCAGCGAGAAGAATAGCGGCCAATGTCACGCCATGTTTTTTGAAGATTTCCTTGACCCTTTCCAAGAGAGGCTGCTCCCTTTTCCTTTCCACAATCTGAGTTTGCAAACACGCGATCTCGTTTCTTTCTGCCACTCTGTCTTCTGCGGCTTCTTTTTCGGAGGGCGAGGCATTCTCATCTTGGATGATTGCCTGGTCTTCCTCGTTTTGGCACTGCAGCTCGCTTTCCTGCTCTTTCAGGTCGTCCAGTGGTTTTGTTTGGTTTAGCCTTTCTTCGACGGTGTTTCTTTTGCTTTCTTTTGCCGCGAGGCTTGCTCTAAGTCTGTCGACCTTTGCTTGTTCTTCTTCTTTGTTTTTTGCTTGTTTTTCAAGCGCAGCCACCTCTTTTTTTGCGTTTTCTAAATCTGTTCGTAAATTCTTTCGCAGTTGCTTCAGCATGCGCAGTTCTGCTTCACTTTCAACATTGGAACCATACTCATCATGAAATGCATCAATCTTTGTTTGGTTTCTCTCTATTCGTTGCCTAAGCTCCTGCAACTCTTGTGAGACTTTTTCCCTTTCCGCGGCGAGAGTTTCTGCCTCTTTCAATTGTTTTTCAGCATCTTTCAAATTTTGTCGGACGCTTCTTAGGGCCTCATTTTCTTGATCAATAACTTCTTGTGCCATCGGGCAGAGAGAGGCTTTGATCTCTTGTAAAAGATTTGGGTTTAGCCTTGTCCTGCCTGTACTCTTTTCTTTGGTGAAGAGTTTATGAAGTTTTTTGCCAACGCCCTTCATTTTGACATTCAGTTCGCCCTTTCTGTATTCAGTTTCTAGATTTATTGCGCTTGCTTTCAGAAAAACCTTTGTTAAACTGTCCCATGATCTTTGCTGTTCACCTTCCGCTCCTAACAAAGGGGTTTCTTCATAAGAAGTGTCAGGCAGGCCAGACTGCTCGTGCTGCATTGTACGCATTTCTGTTTGTTTGCCCCCATGGTAGGGGTCGCCAGGTTGGTAGGGAGTGGACGCCACGCCTTGCTGAAAAGGATGGGTTGTGTCAACCTCTTGTTCTTCATGATCATCGTCGTGGTCAATCTGGTTATCAAGGCCCGTGTCTTCGTAACCGAATTTGCCGCCTTCCGCCATAGCGATATATTTGAAGCCTGTTATTTTTTAAATTAGAAAATTACCACAGCATTTTCTACCCCCAGGCCCTTTACAACGACTTCACCTTCGATGTAAAACTTGCCGAAGCTATACACGTGGTCAAAGGCACCGACACAACCCAGCTGAAATACAAGCTGAAAAACATCCAGCTCGAGTACAAAATGATCCGCAGCAAGACTCTGGCAGACGAGGCGTGGAGCATTCACTCCAGCGGCAAAGAGTTCCTTTACGACCATGTGATGCATAACAAAGAGGTGGCCTTCAAAAAAGACATTGACCCAAGGCTCACCATCAAAGTCAACGCCCAAAGAAGGTCGCTAAAAGCCCTCCTCCTCCTGTTTGTTGAGCCGTATACTGCTGGCAACAGAGATTCGGAAAAATTCATCTTCCCGGATCTGGTGAAAATCAGCGTCACGGTCAACGGCTTGCCCAACATGCTTTACAACAACGGCATCAAAGGCAAGGATGTGGGAAGAGGCCCGCAACTTGTTTGTGAAAGAAAAAAATAAAACGGAGAACATGGATATGACAAAGTTTTCCACCGGTGTAAGTTCGGGCTTGTGATTGATATGCGCTCCATGGTTAACCAAGACATGCACGGCAGCGGCACGCAGATTGTGAACAGTACGGACAGCATCCAGCTGGAAATTGAGCGGAAAACCGAAGGCTCAGGCGACGTGAAATGCCATGTGTTCATCATCTCCAACTACCTGTTCAACCTTAAGGACAGACAGCTGGAATCTGAACAGAATTGAATATGAACATGGACCTGAGCAAGATACTCTTCAACGCTCTCATTGTGGGGCCGACTAATTCTGGCAAATCAAGGTTCGTGGTGGACCAGCTTTACGGCCTGTTCCGCGGAAAGTTCAACTACATTGTTCTCATCTGCCCAACATTCACACACAACAAGACCTACCACCAGGTTGGCGAAAACGATCCAAGAATGGATGTGATAGTCTGCGAACAGCACTACGTGGAAAAGTGGTTGAAGCTCATGAGATGGCTTTCCGAGGGCACCAACACGCTCATAATCCTCAACGACTGCGCAGCCTCCAAAGATGTGAAAGGGCGTACAGGCAAGCTGGTGAATCTTGCCTTTTCTGCCCGACATATGGGCATCAGTGTTTGGGTGGTGACCCAGAAGATGACCGGCATAACATCTTCCTTCCGGGAGAACATGGCGGCGATCGTCCTCTTTTACATCCCCTCGGCCAGGACAACGAAAGCCATCTTCGAGGATTACGCCGGCGAGCTCTCCCCAGATGAGTACAAAGGTCTGGTTTCAAAGCTGAAAGAGCGAAAGTTCTCTTATCTTGTGTTCTCGCTTCGCCACCCCTACGGGGTAAAGTTATTTGAATAAAAAAATGAAAGTTGTATATAGCCTTGAACAATGGCTAGAGAAGATGCTGCGTTAGCAGATGTTATGAACCTTCTTCAAACCGAGCCTGAGCCGTCGACTGGTTCCGCAGGTGGCCTTGTTCCAACCGCCCCCGGACCTGACATTCCTGCTCTTCGCGAGCAGCTGGCCGTGCTCGTGTCCACAGGCAAAGCCAAAGAGGCCATCGGCGTGCAGCTAACCCACGAGCAGGTGAAGCGCCTGAGCGACAAAGAGGTCGAGAAATTCACCAAATGCTATGAGACGTACGTGGGCTCAAAGACAACGGAAAGCCTGATCGACAGCTTTATTTTTCTTGAAACCAAAGTGGTCGGAATGACCGTCAAAATCAAAGACATCGACACTTAACAAAAAGAGCTCAGAAATGACTACATTTTGAACAAAGAGCTCTCCAATCTGGCCGGCAACCTTGCTTTAAAGTGCGGCCGGTTTCTTGCTGCGGTGAACGTGGTGTTCATCACCACTAAACATGTTGATTTTAGTCCACAGTTGCTGGAGCAGAGCCATCCTTCTCACGATGAACACGGCTATCCGCTTGAGGGTGTTGATGAAGTACCTGGCTCAGCAACTGCACAATAACCGGTCAGCATTCATCAACAACTGCTGAGGGCTTGCTGACAAGTTTAAACAATTAAACTTTTTTCATTTGCTTAGAATACGGTTCGCTTCAGAATGTCAACCGAACAATCTGAGAGCACACCCGCTGTCACGGCGCCTCAGGTCGAGACCCAGGCAGCACCTGCCGCCAATATCACACAGCAAGCGACAACTCCGACTGCAACCACGCAGCGCATAAAAAATCCAAAGTGTGTGGTTCCTGGAAAAATGGTTGCCGAAAGAATGCGGCTGGCCCGGGAAGAACAGAAGAAAGCAGCCAAGACTTATCATGTGGAAAATAAAGCGAAAGCCACCACAGTGGCCGCTGAGCCAGCCCCGACTACAGAGGGTGAAACCCCAAAGAGCGAAAGCCCAAAGAGCGGCAGCCTCAGCACCAACCAATGGATTGCTATTGGCAGCATAGGCGTTTCACTGCTCGGCATTTATTACAAACAGGAAGAGCTCAAGGCAATCGCCAAGCCCGCTTTCAACAAATTCAAAATGCCAGAGTCCGAGCCTGAGCCCGCACGTGTTGAGCCAGAACCTGCTCGCGCGACACGGCCAAAGGATTAAAAAAAAATGCTTTGAACATTTGCGTGCAATGTATATCCACGATGTCTGACTCAACCATTGCTCATACTCTCATCCATGCAGCCACAATTGGCAGAATTGGGATATTTTGGCTCCAATTTACTGCAAAAGCTGTCAGAAAGGTGGTACAGCTTTCCAACGAAATGTTTGCTGATAAGGGCGCAGAAGAAAGAAAAAGACAAAGAAAAATACAAGAAGTAAGAAGAAGACTATCAGAAATAATAATAAGAAGAGAAGAACAAGAAAAAGAAGAAGCTGCGGGGAAGGAAGATTAAATGCACACAGTGCACTGTGTGCGGAATCACCAAAACAAAGTTTTTGCCTGGAATTCCTAGAAAGAAGAATTAATTTTGTTTTAAACTTTTGTTCTTTTCATATATCAAATGTGCCATGTCTGACAACAAGCTTGTCAAGACTCATTGACGCCGCAACTCTCACGGGATTAGCCGCGGGCATCGGCTGGGTGGCAAAAAAGGTTGCGAAAGAGAATTTCACTTCTGATCCCAGCAGCAGTTTTATGAATTACGTGAAGTTCACAGCCGTCATGGCAGGCAGCATTGTGCTCAAAAAGTACCTCGAGGACCAGAAAATCCTCCCCGATAGCATTTGAATAATGATTTGAAAAAAGCTTCCGATAATATATAACACCATGGCGAGCATCGCGATCATGATTGGCGGGGCTGTGTTGAACCCCACGTGGCGGGGACAACAAAGCCGCGCTTGAAGAAAAAAAGCGCCACAACAAAGCTCTTGAAGATTATCAAGCGGCTTATCCCACATACACGTGCGACCGAACACAACTTCTCAACTGGATTGCAACCAACGCCCAAGAAAAGGAGCAGGCCAAGCAGAACTTCACCAACACCGACTATGCCTTCAAACTCTACAACCAGGCGCATCCTGACGAACAAATGGCACCCCTGAAGGAGCCCAGTTCTCAGATTTCTATCAGCCAAGTGAGCAGCAGAAAAAGGGTGAACTCGTGTTAGTGGGTGCCGGGGCGCTCGCTCTGAGTTATGCGGCCTTCCGGTTCCTTTAAACTTTTTTACGCCTTACTTATATGGATGCCAAACTCACAAAGATTTACTACGGCCCCGGGGGCTACTGGAAAAGCATCGCCGCAATCAAAAATTTAGCCAAGGCCGCCAAGGTACCTGAAGAAACTGCAAAAAAGTGGCTGATCAGGCAAGCGCTCTGGCAGATATTCCTCCATGCGCCAAAGCGAATTCCTCGGCCGAAATTCGACGTTCCAACACCCAACAAGGTCCATCAGACGGACCTTCTTTTTCTGTCGCATAACAAGCTCCCTCGTGGCTGCAAAGTTTATAAATATGCTCTTACTGTTGTCGATGTGGCCAGCTGCTACAAAGAGCCTAAACCCCTGACTTCGAAAAATTCTGATGAGGTCGCCAAGGCCTTACAGAAGATTTACAAGCGCGGGCCTCTCAAATGGCCTGAAATGCTGCACGTTGATCCTGGGCGCGAATTCATGGGCGCTGTCACAAAAGAGATGGACAATCACAAAACATTTATCTGGTGTGGGCGCGTTCACATTCATCGCGACCAGGCCATTGTCGAATGTTTCAACCGCACCCTGGCAGAGCACTTGTTTGGCCACCAGTACAACGTGGAAATGCGACTCCCTGAGGGCCACTGGTCCACTACCTGGGTGAAAAGACTTCCTGAAGTTGTTTCGGCTTTGAACAACGAGGTCATAAGCCTTATTGGCAAAAAACCCGCCGTTGCCATCAAAGAAAAATCTGTTTATGCGAGGCCGTCGACACCTTATTCGAGGCCTGTTGGGAAAAGCAAAAAAATACTCCCCTCTCTTGTCCAAGTTCGTTATTTCTACCAGCCCGGCGAGCTTGAAGGGGGCGTGAAAAGAGCCACAGATCCAATCTGGTCTTTGAAAGTTTTCGGCATTGAAAGATCTTTTTCCAAACCGGAACAACCTGTTGTCTACTATCTACGTGACGGCCCCGAGCGTGGCTTCGTGTATGAAGAGCTGCTGGTTGTCCCTCCGAACACTACTCTTCCTCCGGCTGATGTGAACTAGATGTGATATTCGATTGCTTCGGTGTGTATCCCGTCGGACAGCACCCACCACTTGTCATAATAAGTGCTCAGCCCCAGCTTCTGCTGACGATCTGCCCGTCCCGCATCCTGAAACCTCTGTTGGTCGCCATGTCCTTGCTTCCTTCCAGCGCTTCCTTAAAACGCTGCCACATTATCTCGTTCTGCTTCTTTGACATCCCCTTCATGCTTAACTTCTTTTTTTCGCCCTCTCCTTCGTCGACATAATAACACTTCGAGCAGAGCGTGATCATCCGGCTGCCCTCGCACTCAAGCTTGAAGAGACCTGGGCTGCGGACGCTCCACTTGTCCCAAGAAAGCCACTGATTTTTTTCCACCTTGAATTCTTGCTTCAGCTCTGGCTGGACGACGTCTTCGAGCCGCTCACCCGAGATTGCCATGTAGTTGCTGTGTGTGTCCATCTGGATCAGCTCGAAATCTCTTCTGTCGACGTACTTGTCGAGAAAGTCGTAGTAGAATTCCAACATCTGCAGCTTCGTCAGCTGGTAGACAGCGATTCCGATCTGGAAAGGCCGCCTTATCGTGATCCAGGGCTTGCGGCTTTCCAGCTCGTAGGCCTCCCCGATTTCGTCGAGGTCTTCGAAATAAGCACTCCGCATCACTCTGTCGACAACCTTCTCATCTTTCGTGTATATCACATTCGTTTGTCGCTCCTGCGCTTCGATGATTTTCCCATACACACTGTTTCCGAGCACTTTGAACACTTCGGCAAGCAGCGCCTTGCTTCTGTCCACGTCTCCTGTCCGGCGCACCTCTGTCACCTGCTCCACGAACCAGGGAAAATCTTGCCTGGTTCGTAGTCGATTGTTCTGGAAACCTTCGTGACAACCGCCCCATGGTTCACGTACCACCGAAGCAGAGGGGCGTACACCAGCATCCGTTCTGCAGACAGAGCGCCTACAAGCTTTCTCCCATCTCCGTACTGTCTGCCCGTTCTCGCCAAGTACTCTTTCATATGTTGCGGCACAGCTTTGGCGGGAACATGTTTGTTGTAAAAGAAAGGGCACATTTCCTTGAACATTGGCCTCAAATGTTCTGGGATCTCTCTGCGAACTTCGGTGAAGCCAAACCACTCCCCGGCTTTCAACCGGCGAATCAGAACCTCAGCCGCTTCTGCTTGGTGGTCATCGTCGTAGTGCACGACCTGGTCCTTCCCGCAAGGCATTTCTCTGAGCAGGGTCGAGAGATAGGGAGCGCTGGCATCGAAACCGAGAATCTTTTTTCAAAGACGCGGTTCTTCGAACTGATGCGCCCTTATCCGTGTCACACCGGCCTCGTGCTGTCTTGTTAAAACCAGGCTTGGTCCGCCAACAACTGCCCCTTTGAGCATTTCGTAAGCCTCTCTGCCGGGGCTATAAAGGTCTATGCCGCGCTCAATTGCTCCGCGGAGCAAATAGTGAAAACTGATCCCTAGCATGCCCACCGCGTCTTTCAGAATGTCGATTCCCTTTTCGGTGTAAAAGTTTCTCATCTTTTTGAGCGCCTCGAGGCCGGGCTCCACATCAAGATTGTTGTAATAAAGCAGCCAGTCTTTGAAGGTGCACATGCCGTTTTCTTTGAAGAGCCGCTTGCACCCCTCCCACTCTTCCCGCGTGAGAACGTAGCCGCCCTTCAGCTTCAAATACCAGGCCTCGTATTCAGGGAGCCCGTGGTAATCCAGCTTTTCGTAGGTGTCGAACCATTCGTAGGGGAACCACGATTTCACTGTCTTGCATCCGTAAGCTTTCACCCATTTGTCATAGCTCGTCCCCGGACCGAGATAGTTGATGATGTTGAGGAAACGGGCCCCCCTGCTGAGCAAGAACATGACTTTGTTCCCCTTTTTGCGACCCTGATCTTCTTTCCTTCCTTGGCAAGAACGCTGGCAAAGTAGTTTTTGATCAGATTGAGGTCATAGGTGCCCGAGTTGAACCCCAATATTGGTACCTGGTCGCACCATTCGCGAATTTTTTCCCACTGCTCTTTCGGCAGCAGGTGCACGTCTTCTGGAACGAGCTCCGCGCGCACCTGGTCCTGGATGTCTTTCCCGCGCCTCTCCAGCTCTTTCATGCACTTTCGGACCAACTCCACGGGGTTTCTTTCGCAGATGTGGGTGGGCTTTCTTTCAAGGGTGTTGCCAATGTTGACCGAGATCGGGATGTGGGCGTTTTCGATTGTCAACGCTCCTGTCGGCTCTTTTCAGTAATTTTTGTCACCATACGACTCGAAATCATAAATTATCGCGTACGGGTACGTTTTCGTTTCCTTCTTCGGGAGTTCCCCCTTCAGATGCCCAACTTTGCAAGACCACGCCTTGACTACTTCATAGCCCATCTTCCGCAGAAATGCAGTACGGTTCATGGTGGCTTGGTACAGTTCTTCGGGTGTTTTCCCACCATTAAGAATCATTTGTTCTCGATAGCACGGGTAACATTTTGGGCATCCATGCAAGGGGCAGCCGCGGTATTGGAACACTGTCCTCGTTTCATAGTTGTACCCATCAACAGGAGAGGCCTTCATTTTTCCATTTCCCTGCTTTAGCCATCTCTCACCCCCATGCCCGCACATCGCGTGGTGGATGTGGATTCCCCAGCCCTTCGCTTCCTGCTCCAGCCACAGAATTGCTTGTTTCAATACTGAGCCCTTCGGGGGGTACATCACTTTCTCGAAGGCCATCAGTGCCACTTCCACTTTTGTCCCCGGGAAAAACATTACCGTTTTTCCTGTGCTGCAGGTTTCGTGATGATGTTGCAGATTGCAGGTTTTTGTGAATCTCTGCCCGCAATGGGCGCATGCATATGTTTTCGCCAGCTTTGCGATGTCTTTTATCAAGAAAGCGTGGACGTCGTAGACACCTACTGTCAAGATGTTCTTGATTTTGGGGTTCGAGTTTATTCTGAGATGCCACACCACTTCACCGCCAACCAAACGCTCAGGCTCGTAGACACATATTCCAAACCAAGATGAGACGGGCGAGCCCTCGTTCAGATGGGCTTCCACCTTGTCCAACTCATCTAGAGACGTTTTTCTGAAGTTTGGTGGAATAGCATTGAGCTTGTAGAAACTCTGGGCCAGTCTTTGGACTACTTTTGTGCAACGGTCTGTGTGCGCCCCTCGGTGCACAGCGAGGCACCGCCATAGGCACAGGTTGCCGTTATACACGTCCAAAGATACCATCAACCAGCTATGGGCAAGGTTGTGCAGCCAGTCAGGCAAAGGCCCTGTTCCCACCAACGGCTGCCTGTCAAGCACAACCTTCACATCAACGTTGAAAAAGTTCTCAAAAACCCACTTCGTGCTGGGCCTTTCAACTCTTTCATTGTCGAGACGCAGTTCTTCCTGGGTGATAAGCCATTTTTCCTCATCTTCCAGTTTGTTGAACCACTGTGAGCTCTTAGGGTTTGAGTAGAAAACAATTATCGTTCCATCCTGAATGTTGTGCAACTGGTACGCGAAAACGTGCCTCAGATAGAACGACGTGCTTACTCTTTCGCGTATCTTCGCCATAAATCTGGTGTTAGGTTTCTCCCCAGAACTCTGATGATGCGCCATCGAATGTAACGTCAGCCTGTACTCTCTTTTCCTTCGTTCTCTGCATCGTGGAACAGATCCAGAATCTCCTTCTGGTAGTCTGTCACTGTTCTGGTTTTCCACGCATGGAAGGGGTCGTACTCCCTCAGAAGCTCCTGCATTTTTCTCGGCTTTCTTTGGCGTGGAGGGGCTCTTGGCTGGTAAGGCTTCGGAAGTAGTGGCTTTCGCAGACGCGCCTGCGTTTCCTCAGAAATTGCTTCTTCCAGCATGTTCTGGACAACCTTTCTTACTGCTGGCGAGTTTTCCGCAAGAAGTTGGTCAAAATAACGCAATACTGCGGGATCAATTTTTGCAAGTTCTTTTAGTCTTTGATTGTTGGAAGTCATTGTTCCTTACAATATCACCAAAGGTTGCATTTCTCTAATCGGTGTTGTTTTGCTTCTTTCAGCTCGAACAAAACCTGTTGAAAAATTCTCTTTGCTTTTTTGCGCTTGCGGATAAGCCGCTGTTTTAGCACGTTACTGCTGCAGGACTTGCAGAGACGCTAGTCGCACAGAAGACCGACTCTGCAAACTCTGCAAGGCTCTGGCATTTTCATTCCTTTTTTCACTTGATAGTTGTGGTCACCGTAATAAACCCCGTAACAATGCTTCCCGCAGCATTCTTTCCGGCCCCGCATCAGCCACCCGCACTTGTTTGGCGCTTGAGTCATCACGGCTCGGGCAGTATAACAGCGGGCTCGCTTGTTTCTAATATGGGCCCTCCTTTGTTGTAAGTAGTATAGGGGGAGTCAAACAAATACTGTTTGAAAGAGGGAGCTGAATTTCACCGTTTCGCAGCCCCCAGGTTCAACCGGCCCGAGCATGTGAGGGCCGGACTTGACGGTGGGGGCTGCAATAAGGTGAAATAAAGCTCCCACTGCGAAACGGTATTTGTTTGACTCCCCCTATACTACTAAAACAGGTTACAACCCACACGACCCGACGAGAAACAAACAAAGATGGCGCCAAGAAATGAATTTCGCGGGCTCCAGTCTCTTCCACAGAACATATTCTATTGGTTACAGCGCATGCTCTATAGAGAGAGCTAGCATATTTACCTGGCTTTAGCGTATTTGTGTGGACGGGCGAATACGATTTCAAAACGCTACATGTGGACGCGTATTTTTTTGAAAACGAAAGAAAAAATCTCCGTTTTCAAAAATATCCGGATATGTGTGGACAGGGCCTAAAAATTACGGTTATTCCTCCTCCTTGGAATCTCTACTGACCCTTTGGAAAAGGGTATTGCTACATGTATTTCTTGAGTTGCAGATAAGAAAAGAAAATGAAAGTTAACATTTGGTAATAACCATTTTGCTTCTCTTCCAAAGTCCTTCCAATGATAGGTAGCTCTTTGTCACCTTCTAGGTTATCTGAAAGTGAAAAGAGGAGGAATTATGAGAGATATTTCTTAAGTTTTGCCCCTATTTCATTTTCCCCTAAAGACCATTGTCTGGTCCGTATGTAGGTAAAAAAAATTAAAGTGTGTTGCAAGTCAACCACTAAACTGAGTTTCATTTCCAATGGTAAGTTACGGCTTCTTAAGTTTGGGCACACAAAAAGCATAAAGTTTGGAGTTTCAAGGTCTAAGGCCTTATAAATTAAACATCCTATAAATTATTAGACTCAAAGTGCGGTTTGAAATGAAGGTGAGTTTGGGTTTCTGGCGAAGCACTTCCATTGGAGATTTTCATTTTGATGATTGACACTAGACATTCACAGGACCAAGTGGTTTGTGGTTTGACAAATTTACTTGCATGAATTCTTTTTTGTTTGCAGTTAATGAAAAGGACGTTTTTTTCTACAATTTCGTAAAGCTATTATGAAATGGGACCTTGCAGCAACAGCATTTTAAAAACATAATTTGCAATTTATGTTTTCTTAACATTATTTACCCTTGTCCATCTTGTTGTTACACTTTGGTTTTGGATTCCTGAAAATCTTCAACCTACAAGTACAATAGATTCAGAAATTAACACATTCTAAAAAATACATTATTACAATAATTCTAATTGCATTTTGATACTCTCTTCGCTACAAAGTGGGGGACATTAGGGGGTACCCAATACTGCAAAAACGCAAAAATTAGGAAATACCGAAATACCACGTTGAAAATCGAGGAAATACTGATACCGCATTTAGAGCCCTTTTTAATCAGTCATGCTTAATTGAAGCTGCATCCACCTAGCGTGTTTATTTAGCTCAAGCATGTATGCACCATATGTCCCTGTATTGTTGTTATTTTGGTAGTTCTGCGGTGAAGTTATTCACGAGTTTTTTGCTATTTTTCACGAAAAGAAAACTGCATTCTTTCAACCTTCTGACTGGTGAATGCAAAACAAAACGCATGGAGTGAAGTGTGAGCTCTTATAAAGAAGGGTATTAAAGAGGATGTTGTTGCTGTTGTTATGTTGTTGTAATCCTTTCGTAAAGCTGAAACAGTAACATAGGAAGACAAAACTAAACAATTTAATTTACAATGGCGTTGGGTGACTTCTTTCAACTTCGTGTTGTTGCTGACTCCTCAACAAGCTTTCTCTGTTTCAGACTCTTGTTTAACAATGTTTGCGGGTACACAATGGATATCAGGACTTCATTGCTGTGGGTAAATGTCCATGCTCTTGCAATGTGATGAGCTCCTAGAGCACTTTTTACAATAGTTGCATGGATATGGCTTTGTTTCTTTCTGCTTCAAAGACTTATCAACCTTTATAGCTTACTTAGCTTACTGTATCTTGTTTTCCATAGTGTATTGACTTGCACGAGACAGGAGAGTGCTGAATCTACAGCACACAGATAATTCATGTTGCAGGAAAAAGAGGATACATATATCACTTAACACACTTACCAAACCTTGTGCACCTCTTCCTGCATGGCAAGCTTGTTCCCAGGGTCTCTCTTCCCACCCCCAAAAGCAACCGAAGAGAGACCCTGATAGATTCTCAGGTCACATTAAGCGTGTCTTCCAGACCAAACTAAATCCTTAGTAGGTTCCCTTTATCTAAAGGTTTGGTCGCTACTTCCTTTTATCCACGTCAAAGCGAGGCTTTTGCAAATCGTGACATCTGCCTTGTTTTTCAGTAGTCCTCACTTTGCTGTCATTAACAGTGGTTATTAGAACATCAATCTTAAACCAAAACAACTGAAGAGCCTGGAGGAAATTTATTTAGGAAGAGACTCGATTGGCCTACTGCCAGCATGATATGGAAAATCTATTAGTTTTATCTTCTTCCTTACAATATAACCAAAGGTTGCATTTCTCTAATCGGTGTTGTTTTGTTTCTTTCAGCTTGAACAAAACCTGTTGAAAAATTCTCTTTGCTTTTTCGCGCTTGCGGATAAGCTGCTGTTTTAGCACGTTACCACTGCAGGGCTTGCAGAGACGGTAGTCGCACAGAAGACCGACTCCGCAAACTTTGCAAGGCTCTGGCATTTTCGTTCCTTTTTTCAGCTGATAGTTGTGCTGACCATAATACACTCCATAACAACGCTTCCCGCAGCATTCTTTCCGGCCCCGCATCAGCCACCCACACTTGTTTGGCACTTGGGTCATCGCAGCTCGGGAAGTATAACAGCGGGCTCGCTTGTTTCTAATATGGGCCCTCCTTTGTTGTAAGTAGTATAGGGGGAGTCAAACAAATACTGTTTGAAAGAGGGAGCTGAATTTCAGGTTCAACCGGCCCGAGCATGTGAGGGCCGGACTTGACGGTGGGGGCTGCAATAAGGTGAAATAAAGCTCCCTCTGCGAAACAGTATTTGTTTGACTCCCCCTATACTACTAAAACAGGTTACAACCCACGCGACCCGACGAGAAACAAACAAAGATGGCACCAGGAAATGAATTTCGCGGGCTCCAGTCTCTTCCACAGCACATGCTCTATTGGTTACAGCGCATGCTCTATAGAGAGAGCTAGCATATTTACCAGGGTTTTTTTGTTAACATGAACACAAAACATAACAAGCACAAACACAAAGCCGAAATTGTACTTACCAAAGCTTCGCGAGCCAGGTTTTTGGTACACTTTCACCGAGCTCTCTATTCAATTTCTCCATTACAGGCTTGGCTAACTTTACTAAACAAAAATGAAATAATAGTTTAGTCCTTGATCAGAAGGTCAAAGTTTAAACAGCATTATGTATTGGGCAGCATAAATGACGTTAATTTGTCAAAACCGTCTTCTTTATATAATATGTGTGCTGGAATGCTCCAGGGTATGAAGGCGAAGATCACGTTTGGCTTTGCTTTAATATCAGCAAGGTAGGTTTTCCGAAGGGTACCACAATCTCCATGAACCAATTTCGAGAAATCGTCTGAAATAAAAATTGGCAAGTCTTAGTAATAGTTGTTCTTAAAACAGCATTCAGAATAATTCCGGAGCTTCAAAATAAATCCGGACTCCAGATTAACATTCGTATGATGCGCTATGATACCGTTATTATACTTACTATTCATGCCTTTTCAGGTTAATAATCGTATAATGCTGTGTTTTCAGTTTGTTAAACTGGAAACCACGCCTCTTACGAATAATAAACGTGACAATGTACGAATAATATCAGTATGTGGCTGTATTTTCAGGATATTATTCGTACATGTAGCAAAGTTTACCGACGAGGAATTTACGATCTTCATGCCGCCATTACAGTCAAAAATGTAATGGGTTAGAACTTCTAAACTGATGGCGTTTACGGCCAAAAAGTTATCTTCGTTAATTGACTTGGCCTAAAACCATTGATAAATCTAATCAGTGAGTTATATTTTCCCTAAACAACTTTTTCTTGTTTGTAAAATAGTTGTAGCCACAAAGGATACACGATCGATGTGAAGCCATGTCACCGATCGACCCGCTGCGTATTTTGGTATTTCTTCGAGCAGTGTTTATGGTTTCATATGAGCTCTTTTTACAGTTAGAAAGTATTTCATAGTGTCCCAAAAATGAAAAGTAAAAGGAACAGTCAATTAGTTAAAATAAAATGTTCAGTGGCCATGGGTTATTTGAAAGCGAAACCAACAAGAACAGTCAATTGTTTAGCTCGTTACCGCGGGACATGATCTGGCGTTCGTGTTTCTTCTAAAAGTTATAACTTGGAACGGACTTTTCTCATTTGCAATCACACAGGGAAAATACATTTCATGTCCTACCGAAACTTAAAGTGAACAACAACGGTTGATTTCATGCTTTTCAGGGGTTCATTCGTAACGCAATCAAATTAAAACGAAATCAACAACTTTGCAGCAAGTATGCAAGTTCGATGTGTCAAAACATTGGCGGTCAAAATTCGTCGTGTTTATGCGAATGGTTGGCAAATAGTACGATTTAAGTGTACCTATGGAAAGTATGGCTTCTTTGGTAAAGGTATTATTTATTGAATTCCTTAGCAAAGCAATGAACAGGCATTTCCGTGAAAGATAATTATTTCGTTCAACTGGCTATTTGTTACTATAATAAATAGCCAGTTGAACGAAACGTGCAATGAGCGAAATGTATTATGGAAATAAGGTTGGAGTTCCCAAGGAACTGCTGGTGCTGAGTTGGCCCAATTGGCTCAATTCTTTGTTTGTTTTAGAAAACGAAGTACATCGACATTGATAAACTGAAACACTG
Source organism: Orbicella faveolata (assembly GCF_042242905.1). Lineage (NCBI taxonomy): Eukaryota > Metazoa > Cnidaria > Anthozoa > Scleractinia > Merulinidae > Orbicella > Orbicella faveolata. The sequence continues at coordinate 2,384,914 of NW_028301581.1, read as the reverse complement.
TGATAAATAGTCAAATATTTCTAAAGCTCTTCTAAAGCCACAAACGTAAACGCTTACAAGTCACGTTTTTTACAAACTCAGACGATATGATCGATCGCAAATACTTTGTTCACTGTGTTTTCAGTCCAAGCGTGCAACATACGCCGCGGAATAATAAACATTGCATTGTACGGTTAACATCCATATCCGTAGTTTCCTGGTTATTTAACGTATGTGAAGCAAATTTATGTGGATCCGATGACAGTAATTTAACGGCGGGGAAAAAAAAGCGTGACAATTCGATCGCTGGAGCTAATTCTTCGACTTTGGAGCACAGCTGAGCCCAAAAAAATTGCAAATAAAAGTAACCGTAGAACAAGCTTTGCTGAAATCATGTTATCTGAGATCTTGTGATAAATTCTCCTTGACACTACCGACAAAGATTGGTATAAACTAAAAAGCAAAATTGTCCCACTTTTCGCCAAGTCACAGCGATCGATATTGACATCGCAATGCCCCGTTTTGTGAACTCACAGTGTCTGAAAACACAGTTTCAAAAAACTAGAAAGACCAACCAAAAATTAACCAAAGCGGGGGATTTCACTTAAGCTTATATACCTAAAAGATGTAGCTTGTCCAAGATCATGATTTAAGCTCGCACTGTAAAAACACGGCAAAATCAACAACTCCCAATCGACGGGTAAAATTTAACCATTCTGCAAATGTTTTTAGGCGCCAGAATTAGATTTTCGACGGCAAGCTATTGTGTTCCGGTGACAGTATTTGAACTTCTTGAGCATGCTCAACAAATTGAGCAAGGTTATTTACAAATTTCAAATTGTGACGTTTCAGTCTATACCTTAAAAGAGATTTGCAAGCAATACAGAACAACGACATTCTTATTTGATCATTGTAGTTCAACCATGGATGATAGATTCAAGTCCATTCAACCGCACGTCAAAATGGCGGGAAAACGGTCTCGAAGATTCGGGGTCGGACTAATCAAACTGCAGATGAAGTTCACAAAAAAAACAAACGTACCAGTATATTTGTGGAATGAGTTTCTTTTTTAAACTTTTCATTTTAGCATCTTTAGCGAGACCACTCAGACCACAACGTAATTTTCTTGTATATGAGAAACAGGTTTTCCTACTGACTTCTGACTTTTCCCGTTGATTTTGTGATGAAAGACATGAATAGCGGTGCCAACTATTTTAGATGTTCTTTGTTCTCATTTACGTGTGACCTTTTCGAGGAAGCACAGGACAAGATAGCATGTGGGAACTGTTCATAGGATGTTTTGATTCAAACCCCGAGCAAGAGTATTTTGAAAGTGTTCCATCGGCATCAGTGAAATCAACAAGTCCGACGCGTAAAATTAGTGTGGGTTCAGTTCAAGAGCCTGAAAATGTTATAAGCTCAATTATCGCCGAAAATGGCTATGTTTTTGGCGTGAAATTTAACATCTACGGTTCCGAGTCGTTAGGGTTACACTTAAAGTTTTTATTGTTTTTAATTCGTATTCACTGAGAGACACAATATTGAATATAACTTGCTCAAAGGCTGGCGAAGGTGCCGCGACACGACACCGTAATCTAAACCCAGTTGGGAAAAAATACTCCAAACCTCCTCATGATATATTCCCCTTTTCTTTGTAAGATTTAATTCCTTAAGCCTGCAGAAACTCCTTGCGAGAGTGAAGAACTTTTAGCTGCCATTAAAACTCGGAAAACCAGTTAACATTCCAGAATTAGACCCTTGCTAACATTTGGCGCCTTTTTTTCGCGGAAAAAAATTTCCCCAGCCTTTAGGGGCACTACAGTATCATTTCAACATCGCGACATCCACCTTTCTAGAGTATTTTTAATAGATTTAATCTCACCTCTATGAATTCTTTATGGCATATTGTGCGGCATATATTCCAGCAGAAGCAAAATCAAAGCTAACCTGAACGTCCATGTTCCCTCCGATAATATTTATCAAGTTCTGCACTCATGTCATTGTAAACCCATCTGACAATCATAGCAACTCCTGGAAAGTTCTGTGCTGCTTTGAGCAGCCTTGATTCAGCAGCAATACCAATTTTTGCCGTCGTCCACTCCACGTGGTCATCATGGTGAAAGCCTTGTGTGATCGGGAATAGCAATTAGCGAAGAGAATCACTGTCACATAAATAAGCGATGAGATCAGTTCTCAGTATAGCATGAGCAAATTTCATTTCAATTCCGTCGAAAAATACAAAGGTAGAAGGTACAAAGGTAGAAGGTACAAAGGTAGAAGACTTGTCAAATGTTTCATGTCACTGAAATAGCCAATGATAGAAATGGACGTTTGACAGCTGTCAGAATTGTTTTCTTTTAAGCCTACACGAGCGTTACTCCTTAGCGTAACGCGACACTAAAACGTGACAACTGTTGTGGACAAGTGGAAAGCAATAAAGCCACCATTGGCCTAAACCGGAAGAAATTTATGATTAATAAGCGTATCTTTACCAAGCGCTCTTTGTACTCTGTGATCAATAATTTCATTTTATTGCATTCCATGTTTGTTGAGGGCTTAAATCTCTTTAATTTCACCTTATGAAAACGAAATTCAGAAGTAATAGATTAACACTGCAGATGCGACTAGCTGGTAGCCATCATTGCCAGACAGAAATTATAACCTGAAGGTACTGAGTACAAAAATTGAAGGGAGCATGTACGATTATTAATTGTACTTAGTTTCAAGTACGATTATTAAGCGTACTGATCACTTAGTTACATGTTTGCATGTATAATCTCTTTAATTTCACTTTATTAACAGGAAATTCAGGGAGTGATAGATTGAAACTACTGGTAGCCATCATAGAAATTAGAGAGAAGACTACAGCGATAGATATGTCAAGGGTGGAAGTGCGATATATTTAGGTCACTGTTGTTTATGGACTTAACGAGGGCCAGGTGATTACAAGGAAAAATTACCCGATCAGAAGGGGGGCAACACATTGTTGGAATTTTTCAGACTCGCTCATAATTCTGCTCCTCAAAACAGCTACTGCGTAGAACGAAAATTGATCTCTGCCTTTTCCCGTCCACACATTTTGGTAGGAGAACAGCTGGATGAAACGGATTACATGCAGCAGTCATAGTTTAGCAAGCGACTTTTTAATGGAAATAATGTATCTCCTTATATCATCAGTTGATCATTGACTTTTCGGTATATGGTGGCCTAAAGGAGCCATTTTGTTGTTGTTGTTTTTTTTTGTGAGTTTTTATTTTTATTTTTTTTGGTAGTTTTTGAATTTTTTGATAACAATGAGGACTTGCACTCCTTCCTGATACGTCTGACACTCTGTTTAAAGAAAAAAAGTAATGAAATTAAAATGCAGTTTTTCTGAATGTGGAGTTTATGAATAATTACTGTAAGTTATACTTGTCATTTTTTTATAGCACTACTCCCTAAGGCAAGACTACTAGAAATCTGGCAACCAAGGTGTCGTAAACCAGAGGTTGCACTGGTAGTCAAATACTAAAGTATGATCGTGATCACTTTATTGATCAAAAATACAGCTGAACACAGCTATCTCCAACAAAAAAGCTAATGTAGCTTGAGATGTTCAAGATGACAAGGCTTCGGTGGGTAAATGACTAAAAACGATATCAGTCCAAGTCTACTCATCACTTGCACTGTCTTCTAATTCAAGCTTGCTTTTTCAGTGTACGTTAATACACCTGATCCTTTATCTTGCATTTTGTTTTTGCAAATTGCCTCGCAATTTTGTTGCAGCGTAGGTTGCATGAAGAATGGCCTAGTGTAAATAGTACAGTGTAGTAACGTGCACGAAGTAGAACTACGTTCTAAATTTCGCAATGATAAAAACGAAAATGTTCAAAGTTCATTTCAAGGCTTGCTAGGCTATGATCATTTCATGCAGACTTTAACGCAACATTAAAACAAAGTTTCTAGATTCTAACAAGATATGAATTACCATGATTTTTTGGTCCTTTTGGTCCCCGTTTTCCCTTGACCATTGCCGCTTTTCTTTCTCTTTCGTCCAGCACGCACCTAACATGAAATTAAGGTACATTACTTAGTGTATGAGTATACGTTTAAGACATTTTTTTCATTTACTGGCCTCGTATAATGTCTATAATTCCTGGACGATCGATGAGTAATTAAGATTTCTTTTCATGTACCAATCTACACCAATGTTATGAATGTGAAAATGCCCCCGTCTATAAGGTGAAAGGTTTTTTGCTTCAAACTTCGTTGACATACCGAGTGTTTTTAAAGCATGTGCCACCACGGTTGTAGTTCACTAAATCTTATTTCTGCAGAGAAAGCCTAGCCCCTCTGTATGACCTTGTGCTGATCTTTAAACTAGTAAAGCTTTTACCTCTTATTTAAAGCTTCGAGTGAAGAGCTGCGTACGTATGAAAAAGTCGTTATAAATTTTACGACATTTCAGTGGACTTTGGATGAAAGCTCGATTTCCAGCCGCTGTTCGGGAAACGAGGTGCGCTCCTCCCTCGAACAAAAGACCGGACGTGAGAGGACGACGAAAATCGAGCCTATGGACTCAAATTAATGCGATGATTATATATTCATCATGTGTTTCAATCACGTTTTGGTTTTACATCCTAGCACTTTGCAGGCTGTCATGCTAAATTGAGCATGCTAAATTGAACTAATGAATAGAAAATTACCTCTACATCCCTTTCTTCTCTTTCAATTAATCGAAAGAGTTCATCGGTCGTGTCGCTGACTTGCAATGGTCTGTTCGGGATCTCTATTTGCTTTTCCAAAAGTGGTAAAATCCATTTTGGATTTACTTTTCCAGTCATTCCTTTGCATTTCAGGAAGTTTTCCCACCATACCCTCGTGTCTTCGTTGAAGTGGAGCCTAAACTTCAGTAGATCATTCTTGATATTTTCCAAGTTTAATTTTGCTCTGTTTCTTTCAAGAAGCTGTTATCAAGAAAAAAGGGGAAAGAACATAATTCAGGAAGCACGATGACAATGCTTTCAGTATTTTCTTTGTTCTTCATTCCACAATAACTCAGTACGACTGTGGGCCCAATTATACCTACAATGAACAATAAGTCACACATACGAAAAAGGTGGATCCATTTGCCAAGGTTTGGACATTGTGCTGTTGTTGTTGTTGTTGTTGTTGTTTTTATAGTGGTCAATGCACTTAGCTACACCAAGCTAGTTCACAGGGATGCCACTTTAAACGAAGGAAACAAATATATCAACTAAACGTAATAGGCTTGAAAATCCAAACCGGAGGGAGGCAGACTAGTTGGCTATTTACAAGCATGACCGAGGAGTTGAACTAGGGTCTACCGAAAAACAACTCCAGCTAAGTAGTCAGAGCGAGACTTGAACCCGCGACCTCCAGATTTCAAGCCCGGCGCCCTAACCACTCGGCCACGCTGTTAGGTAGCGGTGCTTCATGATATTAAACCTTCATACCTTTGGGGCTCCTCTTGGGAGACCTTTTAGGAGTTCGATGCCCTCTGAGTCCTCGGGGAGCCAAGTTGGAGATGTGGACCACTTTTTGTATTTCATTTTGGCCTTTCCGTCTGACCTTCTGACGATCTGAAGTTTTCGAGAGAAGATATTATTTAGTAATTAATGAAAGTTCTCTATGCTTGTTATGTCTCGCTTTAGTTGCAGTACCAAAACAGTATGTGTAAAGCAGTTAAAGTTAGGAGCAAAAAAGGTTAATAGGAATCTGTTCATGTCTAACAGCAGCGCATTGTCATATTTTGAGTCACTATACAAGTCACCGATGCAAGACTGGACATGATACCGTTATTTACGTTGATGTAGGTAAATCAGGAGGGTTTATTCTAGGAAATAGTATCTAGGAAATGACGAGAAGAGAAGCAATTGGTTATGATGAGCTTAGGGCACCTCAGGTGGTGGTAGAGTGACCCTAATCATACCGTATAGTACCTTGAATTGGTGCTGGTTGACGTGACCAGAGAGACTAGTCTCAGTGAAACCCTCTATCCATTGCTTCACGTCATACATGAATGTAAGAAGTGAAGCTTTTATGGATGGAGAGTAACTTCAGCCAATCTCTCTGATCAGCTCCAGGAGGGTCAAGACGTTGATCTTTGCCAGATGCCGTGAAATACATGAAAAAAGCTGGTCACTATCTTCATGGGTGTGACCCACCATTAGGAAACACAACTTTATCGAAACGAAAAGGAAAAGGTTGTTAACTTCTGAAAGATTTCGAGTAAGGAAAAGCTTTAAAGTAGATCATTGGTCGGGAGTTTTCAAGCTAGTCATTGGCATTACTGCGGTAAGTTCCACACATTGAAAAAGCAACTCTGAGACCGTAGTTATTGGCTGCTGTAGGACCGTTGTTGTAAGGTTTTAGTTTGTATGAGGTGAAAGCTGGGATCAACAGATTCTAGTCGTTGGGGACAGGTAATAGCCAAATGGAGGCGGCCTTTAAGGGTACGTTCTAATGTTACACCAAGTAATCAAAGCTCCCACGGCTTAGATAATAAATTCAAAATCTTTCTATTGAAAAGCTTGGACAGTATACGAGACGTAAGGGCTTACCTTCTTGAAAATTCTCAGCTCCACCAACAACGCAAGAAAGGCCAGCACGAACCTATTTTTGCATTCCCTCCAGCAGTTGTCCATCTGGAGGTAAAGCACAGGTGGTAAATGTCCAAGCTACCAATGTAATAGAATAGAAAAAGGGTTAAATTTTGCTGCCTTCATGTTTTGTATATTTGTGATAGATTATTTTCGGTGAGTCTATCGCTCATGCATTGCTTTCCTTTTTCTTTAATCCCCACTAGGTGCGTTGCGCATTGCGTACCTTTGCACTTAGACGTGAGGGGAAATACAATTAATTTTGCCGATTTGATGCTCATGCACACGTGATCACGTCAAGAAATAGTATTTATAGCCTGACTCGTTCTACTAAAAGCTTGCTGTTATTTCCTATATATATCATGGTTATTAATTTAGAGTGGCAGGCAAATAATGGCTGCGGCCACATCTGGCCTACTAACTACAGTTAAGATGGGGATGAATATAGTCAGCTATTTCAGTAATGTGATCGCTTTTCTGTTCGCTCTTAACTATAGTCAGTTAGAAAATTCACACCTCGGTGATCCATAACAATACAGACTAACTATAGTTATACCTAAGCAAGGTTCATGGGTTAATCTTAAGTTTACAAACAAACAACCAAACAGAATGTCAGTGACAATTCTTTTAGCGCGTGCGAGATGTGACCGCAGCCAATGTATCAGACTAGTCCTTTTTCATTGGAACCACTCCTTTTAGAACATTAAGTGATTTAATTTGAAATAAATTGTTATCATGGTTATTATTTATGCGGTGATAAAAAATAATGGCACTGAAGTTTTAATGACGGAACTATTAATATGTTCAACTGGACCATGGAATCTCACCGTTGTCTGCATCCACAAAAGGACGTACAGCAATATGTTTATTGTCAAATTTGAATCATGTGGCCATTCACACATGTCAACATAGGCAGCACCGTCGCTGTGGTGGTTGATCAACGCGCCTGTCACGTGCGTCTTGAGGCGCCACGCACTGCTATCGATCTGAACAAAAAAGTAACAATGACTGCAAGCTCTCATTAAAAGATTTTTTTCAAACTATTCAATTTTACCTTTGTGCTCGTACTGAGATGGGGAATGTTGTGTTTGTTTTGGTCCATGCCGTCTAGTGTTACAGACAAGTACTTTTTGGGATTGTTTTTTGCCTTGAGGCCGTGTTTGTAGTACTTTCTACGTTCAGCCCTGTGGATTCAGTACGAACATAAATAGTTAGCCAGTGCCAGGTACCAGCCGCGTCTTAAGTGTGAAGAAATAATAGGAAATCTGTATTTGAAAGAAATTTATTTAGAATTCTGCAACATGGTTGGATTTTCACCCTCGATATCAATAACTTTAACTTTCAGACTCGTAAACTGTCTCCCCTCTTCGTGAAATTCATAGTCAAATTGTTCAGTAATCAGACTTGCCGCGAGAAGGAATATAGTCCAAAAAACGTTCCGGTTTTAATTTCTTGATTTAAATGTTGAACTCCGTTTGAATTCTGAGTCACTGTAAAATGGAACGTTATGAATTAAATGTTTACACTTACATTTGTTGTGTTAGGTGGATCTTTCTCATGAGCCCAAGCCGTTTCCTTGACTCCTGGTCCAGATTCGACCCTACCAGTTTATTTTTGATGTGAACACACACAGCACATTTACTGAAACGACTTTGCTGTAAAAATAAAGAAAAAGGAATAGGAGAATGTTATTTTTTTATGGTGTGAATAACAACTTCTTGTCCTTGGCTAAAGCCACCCTCCCCCTCACTGTTAACCTTTTTATAATTCCATACTTTGGATAACAACTGAAGTGACACGTGTCCAGTGTGAGTGAATTCAGGTTAAGCTAACCTTAGGAATGATGACGTTTGGAAATTTGGTTTTCCACAGGCTGTATAAAAACGTGGTTTTCGCCAGCAAAGGTTTCCCTGCCAACTGCTCTTTGTAAATTTAATACACTGCCATTTTGGTTAGGCATGAAGGCAGTGTCTTGGTTCCGCAATTGGGCATACTGTCCGCACTCAGAACGAAGCCTTCAAACCACTTGTAGGCAATATCAAAGGACAGACTTCCTCCCCTTCCATTCACATCCTCTCCGTCTTCTCTTAGTTTCCTTGCTCTCTCATAAAAGCTAAATTGAAGCAAAGTATTTGACATTCTTAGAAACGTTACACCCTTATTGCATTTCAAGCGCGTTAATTTTGATGCGGACATGATGACTTGATCTTGAATACCCGCAAAGATGCAGTGATAAATACAATGATATAACTGATTACGCGTCAACATAATGCAAACATGCTGGATTATTTTCCTGGAGTAAACTAGATCATCGATGATCGGTTTCCTTGCCAATAGTAAAACAGGCTAATGACAGTTATAAACTCTGTCACAACGGCATTCTCACACCTATTTGGACTGTTTGCAACCTTTATTTTTTAAGCGAAGCCTCGCTTTAGTTTCTAGGTCTTTCACTTTTCCGCTAGTTTGTTAAACAACACAAGGAAAATAGGCCTTCTAACAATCTTATGCTATTATGATAACAATCTTATGATATTAGTATTTATTTTGTGTCCCCAAATTACAGGCTACAAGGCATTGATACGTTAATAACGTTTCTATCTATCTACGTACCAAGAAAACGTAATGCCATAAATCATGCACCACGCATGAATACAACATGGCACACCATCAATCATGAATCTTTTCACAGACGGGCTTCTCCCTCGATGCGATGTCTCTATCGAATGACTGCTTGCTATAGCATTATCTAAAAATGCCTTGCAGTCATTAAGGTTCCTCCCCCAGTAGCTTGTCCTTTTTGACTTAATGCTGCTGAGGGCTATCTTTTTAATGCATTCTTCTCTGCAGCCTTTCTCAACATCAAGCACTATCTTGGCAGCATTGCATTTTTTATTTAGGCTTGTTTTGGTAGACTTTGAACCTAACAAAGGTTTCACCAAAAATTAATGCCTCTGAAGAAAACTGAATAAAAGAATCTAACACATGTCAGCTACTGAGAATAAGTACCTGCTACGCTTTCCTGCTGGTCAATGACTGCATGATCCTAAAGTTTAAAACAAAGAGATTTTGTAAGTGTACACTCGCACTCAATACTGTATGTTAAGCACTGGTCTTAATTCTTCGGGGCCATGCTATATCATTTTTCTCTTAACATGACCAAATGGATGAGTGAGTACGAGAAACACAATGCGCGCATATGTTTATTAATCGTACAATTGCCAGCACGCGTACAGTTATTAAGCGTACATCTCAACATGACCGAATAGATGAGCGAGTACGAGAAACATTGCACGCATATGTTTATTAATCGTACAATTGCCAGCACGCGTACGGTTATTAAGCGTACATCTCAACATGACCGAATAGATGAGCGAGTACGAGAAACACAATGCGCGCGTATGTTTATTAATCGTACAATTGCCAGCGCGCGTACGGTTATTAAGCGTACATCTCAACATGACCGAATAGATGAGCGAGTACGAGAAACACAATGCGCGCGTATGTTTATTAATCGTACAATTGCCAGCCCGCGTACGGTTATTAAGCGTACATCTCAACATGACCGAATAGATGAGCGAGTACGAGAAACACATTGCACGCATATGTTTATTAATCGTACAATTGCCAGCACGCGTACGGTTATTAAGCGTACATCTCAACATGACCGAATAGATGAGCGAGTACGAGAAACACATTGCACGCATATGTTTATTAATCGTACAATTGCCAGCACGCGTACGGTTATTAAGCGTACATCTCAACATGACCGAATAGATGAGCGAGTACGAGAAACACAATGCGCGCGTATGTTTATTAATCGTACAATTGCCAGCCCGCGTACGGTTATTAAGCGTACATCTCAACATGACCGAATAGATGAGCGAGTACGAGAAACACAATGCGCGCGTATGTTTATTAATCGTACAATTGCCAGTGCGCGTACGGTTATGAAGCGTACATCTTAACATGACCAAATTGATGAGCGAGTACGAGAAACACAATGCGCACGTATGTTTATTAATCGTACAATTGCCAGCGCGCGTACGGTTATTAAGCGTACATCTCAACATGACCGAATAGATGAGCGAGTACGAGAAACACAATGCGCGCGTATGTTTATTAATCGTACAGTTGCCAGTGCGTGTACGGTTATGAAGCGTACATCTTAACATGACCAAATTGATGAGCGAGTACGAGAAACACAATGCGCACGTATGTTTATTAATCGTACAATTGCCAGCCCGCGTACGGTTATTAAGTGTACATCTCAACATGACCGAATAGATGAGCGAGTACGAGAAACACAATGCGCGCGTATGTTTATTAATCGTACAATTGCCAGTGCGTGTACGGTTATGAAGCGTACATCTTAACATGACCAAATTGATGAGTGAGTACAAGAAACACAATGCGCGCGTATGTTTATTAATCGTACAATTGCCAGTGCGCGTACGGTTATTAAGCGTACATCTTAACATGACCAAATTGATGAGCGAGTACAAGAAACACAATGCGCGCGTATGTTTATTAATCGTACAATTGCCAGTGCGCGTACGGTTATTAAGCGTACATCTTAACATGACCAAATTGATGAGTGAGTACGAGAAACACAATGCACGTATGTTTATTTGATGAGTATGATGGCAATGATAGCAAGAAAGGAAATGAAATGTCATTTTGTCGTACCTTTTTTGGTACTGCATTCCAGAATTTGTCGTGGTGGTCCGCCTCCGTAAACTTGAATGAATCAGTTTCATCTTTGTCCTGTGATAGGAAATATGAAACTTAAAACCTGTTTTTTGTAATGGAAGGTAAAGAGAGTTTGTTCGAAGTTTTTCTTACCCAAGAAAGTTCTCTTTCAAGTATTCTAAGTGACTCTTCTGCCTGGCGTACACACTTGCAGTTTTCTGCACTAGGCCCCAGAGTACACTCGCAGCTGTTCTCCCACATCTGAACATCATCATCGTAATCCTTGTCATCCAACTTAAATAAAAGGATGTTTGTTATTAGTTTCTTTATCTGTTTTTTTTTTCTCGTTGAGACCGACAGTATTACCTCAGTTGTAAGAGCAGAATCCTTGATGTCGATTTCCATTTTTCCCGCTTGAAACTAAGCTTCGGCAAGGAAAAATACTCTGCGGAGAGTACCTGCACGGGTAGTGCGCGCGTTAATGGGCGGGAAGCCAAACCAGTTATAACCGGTATAACAGGTTCTGATGAAATTTTCACGTTTGGGAAATTTAATGCCCATGAACCATTTGAAACCAGTATAACAGGGTATAACCGGTTCTGATGGAATTTCGAATCCATGTTTGAGCTTTGCACTTTTTGTCGTCTAGCTTTGTGAAGCATGGAGAATCCGACAGGCATAGATGAGCGCTCGTGGTTCTTAGCACCAGACGACGAAGATTGTCTGTATCTCTGTTTCGTAGACGGTGAAAAATTATTACTTCGTGGGTATGAACACGACGAAGAAGAGAAAATGGATTGTGTCCAGGTAATGTTATTCAAATGAGTTATTATACTTAACTCAAGTTTACGCGTACTGAAAAAAGGGCTTTGTTCTTTAGTTTACCATAGAAGAAAACCTTATCATTTGGGTAAGGATAAAAAATGTCGCAAAAGAACACCCGTTTGCCAGCCACTTCCAAGAAGAAGACTTAAACAACAGCCGTGATTTTGTAGATAAGCTTGAGGAAGTGCTGAACGAAGAAAGTTTAGAATTTGTGGCACAAAGCGGGAAAGACCCTGAAGACCGCATGGCGAAGGAAAGCAAAAAAAGGAGGCGGCGCGCAGGGGAGTTTTCCGGCAGGCAGCTAGCCTTAAAAAAATTGGAAAAGGAGGGAGATGGTGCCGTCTTAAACACAGGGACATGGCCTCCCCCATTCTTGACTACTGTTAAAAGTTTGCGAGGAGTACTGTTAGAATTTGCAGAAGGCAAGGAGGACAGCTTCACCGAGGATAACGCTACAGCCATGCGCGTATACTTCTCCAAGAAACTCAATGTTTCAGGGAAGGTGAGAACATTTTTTTATTCGTCATAGAGCACTTTTAATAGTTGACGTTAGGAATAAATTTGATAAGACTATGGATATTCAGATTACCCCTGAACTAGAGCACTATCAGCTCTTTTATCAACACCTCAGGGTGGGAGGACGGAGCAGGAAAATAAGCTTAATATCACTTTGCTTAATTAGAAATAAACGCAATGTGTCTTGTAGATAATTGAGGGTGAATAGGGGCATTTGAATTCTTCGAACTGTCAAAATGTCCACCCACCAATGGCATGTCTTTTTTTATAAGTCCGACTCCGCACGCAATTACTTTTCTATCGCTAGGTAAAAAGTTAGGCATGAATTATGCTTCTCATAAAATAAAACGGGTTGGGCGCACCGAAATCGCTCCCAAAATTTGCTCCAACAAAAAGATTTGATGGCCCCTCACGAAAAATAGTGACTTCGTTCAGCAGTTAGGTTCATTTTCCCCAATTAGATCATCCCTCCGCTATGGTTCCCAGACGCGAAGTGACTTTGCCTGCAAGAGAAGTGACTTCGCCTGATCCACCGCATGGAGCAAAGTCAGGCGAAGTCACCCCTTGAAGGCGAAGTCACTCCTCGTGTGAGGCGATCTAACTTCCAATAGGAGCAACGAAAAAGACAGACATAAGCATATAATCGATATCAAAACAGGTGTTCTTTTCTTTATAAGCTTGTCATTACGTATTCGTTGGTGAAGAATTTTTTAGTCTTAAGCTAAGTGGCGGATGTCAACTGTTCCCAGGAGTGTTCTTTAGTTTTTTTAGACTTCTAAGGATATGTATGGTGGAATGTTGTGACGCGACTGTCGTCCCGTAGTTAGTGCTAAATGTAATGCCTGAAGAGAAATTAAAGAGAAAAAAGAAATTCTGTCTCGCTGCAGAGTCTCGCTGTGTAATTTTGTCCTCACCAAGCTTATGCAACTTCTATTTTTTTATGGAAAATATTGTTATTGTTGTTGTTTTTATTGATCCTTGCAGGTTGCTGGCGCCAAGGAGTAAGGTGGCTCTGAACCCCATGTACAGAATTTTTTTAAACTTTGCCAAAAGTTGCGTCTTATCATGCTTATCAAAAGTTGATAATATAAAAAAATTTCACCGTGCCGTTTTTGAATTATAAGCCCCTAAAGCAGTAATTAAGGGTGTTTTTAGGAGGTCATACTGTTGCTATGGTAACCTATTGTGTCACGAAAATGATAACAACGTGTTCACCAATGATTCAGCAGTTTTTTGATACCATGATTATTGCATCAAGTGATAAAGAGTGGTTATAACGACCCATCCAAATATAAGTGCTAGAAACTCTTTTGAGCCACCTTAAACGTAAATGCTCTGGATACCCGTGCACATAACTTACTGTGTCATCTGCTCATAAAACTCTTTGCTAGCTGAACCATGTGGTAGTAGAGGTACAAGTTCTGGAATCTTTTGTTGTACACAAACAGAAAATGCAATCTGCAGTTCCACTTTGTTTTTACCATGGAATAATCTTCTCAAGTCACCATTATAGTCTTCATACCAAAAGCAAGAGGAGGTCCACAGAGGACGAATGTTCTTTATGCAATCATGTAGATGAAGGAGACAGTGAACATTAAAAGTCTCGTACTGGCTTCCGTACAATGCTTCAATTCTTGGACAGAAGTGCTGTAATAAGTTCCGTGCTTTTTGTAAGCACTCAGGTGAAACTGAAATCTGATCTAATAGCCAGATTGCTTCCACAAGAAGAATAAAGTACTGAAAGTATTTATCAGATAAATTTTCCACCGACATGGTAAATAAACATCACAGGTTGCGTGATTCAAAATTTGGCCAGGAGGAAGTTTGGGTCTGGTCACCGACAAAAAAAAACGGGGTAGAACATAAACCGTGCTCGGTCCATGGCTGCGTGGTTAATTACCAGCAAGTTTATTTTAGACGCTCTCAGGGTGCTTGGAATAAAATTACGACGCACTTTACTAAGATTCTCATAATCATAGCCCTCACTAGAAATAATGGTTACACAATTTTCAACAGATGGGGAATTTTTGTTTCAGTTTGAGGTCCTTTTTACTTAGCCACTTATTTTTTACAGGCAAAAACCTAAGCAAAACAATTTTCCAGTATTTAAAGAACTTGTTTTCTTTGATTTGTGGATTCTGGTTTCTGGTTTCTGGTTTCTGGATTCTGGTTTTTGGTTCTGGATTTTTGATTTGTGACCGTAGTGTACGCAACCTGGCATACTGTTTCTCTCTGTGTGTTTGTTTTTGTGTGTGTAGTGGGGGGAAGGGGTTAAGCAAGAGACCATAGGTTAGCAGCAACTATAAAAGAGACCATGGGTCACTTGTCAAGGGAGGGGGTGGGCTGTAGTAGAGACCATGGGCACTTGCCAAGGGATGAGGGGGGGCTATAAAAGAAACCGTTGGTATCTGGATTAAGGTAGGGGGCTACAGAAAGAGACAGTAGCCTCAAGTTATTCAAGTGGGTCCTTTATAGGCATAATAGTTTTGACCGCTTCCCTAACTGTAACTAGCCGAGGCATCATACTCTTTAATTAGCATGAGAATAGACTGCACACAGGCTAGCACAAGAGGCTAATCTAAACTTTGAAGCAATAAACTTTTTTATAAGGAACTTTTTATAAGAACGTTGAAGCAGAGATTAACCAATATATACAATCCTACAAAATATTTTAAAATATTATTTAGACTTCAGTTCCAATTAGAATAAAAACTATTGATTTCATCTTCAGCTATTTGTCTGCATAAATTTGAAATTTCAACATTTCCTCTATGGCAAGTCCCCTGGCATTTGAACCAGTGAAACTTCCCATCAGCCGCTAGCTGATGGAGGGAATACAAATATTATAGTCATATATCCTCGAGCTCCCGTACACGTTCCCCTCCTCTGTCCTGTTTCTTATACCAGAATAATCAACATTGTTAAATGTTGACTCATAATTTTTGTTTTTATTTCACAACACAAGTAAAGGAGGAACATGCAAAAACTTGAACTATTTACAAATATTAAAAAAAACACTAAAACGATGAAAAATGAAGACAAATTGTGACATCATTATAGTATTTTTCAACAGTGACAGAAAACTTTGCAAAAAAAATATTTCTTCTCATGTAATAGTATTTACAAAGAAAATCACAGGTTATTTCACATTAACATAAAAAAGACCAATAAGTGATTTAATCAGCTGATTTAATACAATTTGGCAAAAAGAACATTACATTACTTCCTTACTTTTGGAAATAATATTTACAAAAAGTTTTCGTGAGATTTATTCAATAGATTCAATGAAAACATCAAAGAGAGATATGCAGACGTCTTGCACTACAAACCCAACAAACAGCTCTAAACTACAAAAAAGTAATGTTGTGAACAAATTTACAGAGCCAGTATGGAGCTGCCATACTGAGATACGTCATGTGAAAGCAGATGGAAGAAAAAAGTGTTTGTTGAGAGCTACTGCCTAGGTATAGTTTAATAACAGAACTCCTTGTAACATATTGAATTGGCAAATAAATAAATGAATAAATGAAAATAAATGAATAAAGAAGCTTCAAGATTACATCACCCCCAAGCTTCGTTAAATTTCTCGTTGTCCGTAATCTTTGCAGCTCGAACATCGCTTTTAAGTTCTTAAAGTTCTCTTCGACGTTTCACCCTTCTGTTTCTGAACCATGTGCCTACTTGTGCTCCACAAAATTCCCAGTGAATGCGTAATTTCGTCTCTGTCTGACAGGGAAGTAAATTTTTGGAGTGCAAACCGTGTTTGGATCTGAAGTATTTGTTGATTGGTAAAGCGTCTTTTCGGCTTCTGTGTTTTTCTGTCGTTTTCTGTGTTTTCTGCAGGAGACTTCTCGTGCGGCCAAAGCTAATGACAAATCTGTTATTCAACGTTTAAAAGACGCATCGTTGTTAAATAATCGCGGATCTTGAATTTAAAAAGTAGCAATGTATCAATA
The DNA here is from genome assembly GCF_042242905.1 of Orbicella faveolata. Taxonomy (NCBI): domain Eukaryota; kingdom Metazoa; phylum Cnidaria; class Anthozoa; order Scleractinia; family Merulinidae; genus Orbicella; species Orbicella faveolata. The sequence goes on along the minus strand of NW_028301581.1, from coordinate 2,368,344 downwards.
CAGTATTTGTTTCATTGTGTGTCGGAAGTTCAGAATGCTTTGCAGGTTGAGCAGTGTTTACACTATGGTTTTGCAAATGAAATGCCCTGGGCGCATCAGCTTCAAAATTTTGGCAGTCTTGTACAATGTTTATACGTCCTTATGAATTGACTGTCTGGAGAAATAAGTTGTGCAGTTATCAATTTAGAATTATGCCACAAAAATCTAAAAAGGTTAAAATTGAAGTGCGTGCCAGATTTCACAGAATTTAAGCAAAGTTTAATCACTGTATTGGGCTTGAAGCAACTGTGCGCCTATATCTTGTTAAATTACGCAAGAAAACGTGCTATTGCAAAATAAAAGATTAAATTAGGTGTGATATATATAGTTAGGGGTTGGGATTTCACAATACTCGTGACTGTAGGGAAAGCACTAGTTACGCAAGACAAACTATTAAACTGTAGTAGAGTTGATGATAGTATGACATAAGGCGTTAAAATTTTAGAACACTGGAATTTAGAGCAATTGACTATACAGTTCTCTTTAAACAGAATGAACAGCGAACGTCGTGGTTAATAAATTTTTCATCGGTACCAATCTATTTGGTCACCATCTTGAATCCTTCGTATAATTATTCAAGTTTATTCAAGTTTATTGATGAGTGTCTTTGATTAGTCAATTTCCTTTTCTTGGATAAAAGTTCAGGGGTTCAGTTTCTGGACTTCATTCACTACTCAGCATCGAATTAAAGTCCTGATTTTTTTATCCAAGACGCTTCGTTCTCATGTTTTGGCATCTTTTAAGGAATTTGTGACTGACAAACAAAAAAGTCAAATTTTCAACTCGATGGCCTCCTGCGGGTCTAGTCTAAAAATTTTAGGCTTTCATGAATAATAGGGCTGATAGAATTTGCTAGAGAAACAATATGAAGCCTTTTATGTTAGCTTAAAATTAATACATTCCAATTCTTTGTACCTGTTTTCTAGTTGGAAAAGAAATAAACGAAAAATTGCATTTGCGTGAGGCCAGGCAACAACAGACTGCAGAGGGAGACCTGTACCATCCAGGAAAACCGATCCCTCTTGTGGATGTCATTGACAGTGCTTCTCTCAAGTCGACAACCACGAAAGACAAAGGATACTGGAGGCGTTCAACGGCATGGGGGACACCAGCAACCAGAATCTTTACCTCCAGGGCTTAATCATTGGAAAGGACCCGAAACGTCTTGGCACAGGTGGATGCCTCAACATGAATAAGCCAGGAAAATACAGGAAGCATGTGTTCACGTAGGAGTATTTTGTACAAACCTCGGACCTCAAGAGAATACCGGTATGTGACTTAGTCAACCTTAAAAACTTGCTTCCCTTGTTTTGTTAGTCACTACATTGTTTCTTTTTATAAGGACGTCTAGTTTTGAAGCTCAGTAGTATTTCGGTCAGTTTTACTGTTAGACTACAGTTTCACATTCACTTTGTCTTTATTGATACGACCCATTTTAAAAAATAAGAAATGAGAAAGATAAAGATGTTCTTAATTGACTCTTAGTCTTGCTACGAGTTTTTAGTACGTTCTTAAAATTGAGCTTAATCTCAGCCTCAACCCCGGCTTTTGTCTTTGTCTACTTGTTAACAGCGGAGCTCCGGCAGCCCAAAGGGCCGCCAAGTGGAGCCCCATACTCAAATAGGAAACAAAAGGAAACCCATGAGTTGATTTTCTCATGGTTATCATGGCTAGCGGTATTGCTGGTGGGCACGTACACACAACGGCGATGACAACGGCGACGACGGAGTCACGCAACATGGCAACTACATTCCAAATAATAGGTTGACAGAGACATGCAGCCTTGGTTTACCATGTACTTCTTTGATATTGGACATCTATGTTATGATCACTTGACACCTGTCAAAACAAGGTATCCGCTGACCAGTAACGTGACCATATTGCAGGCTCAAGGTTACAGCTCATCGAGGTTGCATGTTTTTTGAAGTTGACTGCTGACCAAGTGCTGGTTTTTGATTGGATCACAGGCACATCTCAGGTTAACTTGTTGAAAACAGGGCAGGATTGTTTGGAAGCCGGTTAATGCTAACCCAGGATTAAAAGTTAACCAAATTGTAACTTTTTCTTCTATACAAATGTTTTTTGCTGGTTTGTTTTGTGTATATAGTGATATTAAAACTCAGAACAGAAAGCCAAACAATATACAGAAAACCTCAACACAGTTACAAAACTCAAATTAATTCCTACCTTTTCCTGAGTTAGCTTAATTTGGCTCTGAACAACCCAGCCCAGGAGCTATGCTTTTAGGCTGGCCTAAATCTATATATTAAGACTGTGACAGTAAAGCCAAGTTTCACGAAAAGAACACTCAAAGTTAAAAATCCTTGAGAGAACTATGTATCTTTCTTCATACATTGATTCTCACTTCGCTTCATGTTACGATTTCGAACGAAAAAAATAAACGTCTAAAATCCGGACTTTCGGCCACATATTCTATTTTACTTTCCATTGATACGCGCAAGACACCACCGAAAAGTTTCTTTGTTATTCTTGTAAGACTCGCTAAAATGCTGCTTTAGAAGACGTTTTGTTTACTAAGAGAATCAATGTTGGCTTTCTAACGTTTTGATTATGTGGGACACCATGGCCCCCCGAGAGGCTGTACAAAATCAGCCTGCACCAGGTCCCTTTGGGTTTAAAGCTTCAAGAAGCTTAGTACCCCAGAGGGCGTTCTGCCATTTTAAACGTAGAAGAGAAGAAGGAGGAGGAGGAATATCTTCCTTTGGCTCATCCATATCGTAAATTGAATTGTCTTGGGAACAGTGTGAACTACATACAGGATGTAGTCACGAATACATATGGGAGTGTATTTCATGTAAGCGTGCGCATTGGCGAAGCCCCATAACCGGGTAGCTCAACTGTGTTTTGCTTTGCTTAATTCAGTTGTTGGTTTTCTTGGCTGGGCGATTTCGAACTAAAAATAATCAGCAATAAAAGGAAAAAAGCCGTCCAAGACGGGTTGTCAAGTGTAGGGAAAATGTCTAAGCCAGCGTTGAACCAGCGGATCTGACTAGCATTGTCTCAACAACCCAACGTCTTACAGATTGAGCTATGAATGTTAATGTATAAGAATTTGTCTGCGTGGCATGCATGTGTGTTTTTACACCATTCAGCGAAGTGATCGCAAAATCGATGATCTTTTCAAACAGAGCTTGATGACGAACCAGAGCAACAATCTGCAGAAGATTGTTTCAATCAATTAAACAAAAATCCGTCCATGACAGGTTGTCAAGTAAAGGAAAAATGTTGTGTCAAACCAGTCTCTCGACAGAACGTTAGTTTATTTGAACATGACCAAAGGGCATTAATTTTGTAAACGTAATATATACTTTTATCGGCTTGAAAACCTAGCGGTCGCTGATTTTATTTCATTGAATTTGCTTCTTGAAGATGCTACATGCTAAAATGCTCAAACTTCACTTTAAAAAAAGACCTTGAAAACTTTAGCGACAACGGCATAGATCATTGGGTGAATCTTTCGATATACACAGTACTTTATTAATCAAAGGTGTATTTCAATGTGAACTTAACGGTTTATTTTAACACTAGCAGCATCAATAGTACGGCCTATTTTAATGTTTTGGTTTCAAAAAGGAGAGAGATTAACAAGAAAAAAGGGGCTGATGTTGTGTCGAGCCGGTCTGACGACAAAATATTAACGTTCACGATGCGCGGCGCAGGGCTTTTATTGCTTGTGCTAAGGGGACAACATGACTGCCTTCCATTAATTTTATAAGAGCAATGCTTGTATAGGCTCGAACAAATGGGTCGCTCATATTCGTTTTTTGAAAACGCTGCATGTTCAAACGCTCAAACTTCACTTTAAAGAGAGACCTTGGAAAGCTTATCGACCACGGCCTCGATAAATGGGCGAATCTTCCAATGCACTCGGAATGTTATTAAGCAGCATTAAGTGATTTAGGGCCTCTTTATATGAGCCTGGTAACCAGGCTGGCTCGACTGTGTACTGTGCTTTGCTTGTTTCAGTTGCTGATTTTCTTGGTTGGGTGAATCAGACTTCGATTTCAAACTAAAAATAATCAGCAATAAAAGGAAAGAAAAGAAAAGCGGATCAATTTTTGTTTCTGGGCAACCCACCATGATAAAATATGATCGAGTACGAAAAACAATTCGTGCACAATACAATTACATCCACCACGATGATTTTTACATCGAGGTCGATTACTTTTAATCGAGGTGGATTACTTTTAATCGACTTGTTATGGAGGTGGATTACTTTTATCGAGGTGGAGTTCTTTTTATCGAGTTGGATTCCTTTTCATCGAGGTGGATTGTTATGGAGTTCGATAAAAATCATCTTGTTCAATACGTTTGATTTTCGATAGTAAAAAGAGACTGGTACAGATAACGTGACATCTCACCCGAGGTAGACTGGTGAAGAAACTATTTCTCGTTGTTTGTGAGCCCCTCGTAGAAAGAAAATGGGATCCAGAAATTGTACAGCCGAAATAAGTATTTCCGTTGGACTTTGCCGTGTATGTAACATGGGCCTCATTCGTTTGAGCTCGAACTTGAAGTAAGTTTCGTTGGGAAAATTTACCAGTAAGGGTCTGGCAGCAAGTATAGATAAAATGTAAATTAATATGTGTAAATACTTATTCGGCTCAGCTTTAAAAGTAACGGTCATGTATATTCTCCTCTTTAAATAATGTATATATTTAAAATTCTTAAAAGTATGTTGTAGTTAAGAATTAAATTGTTCAAATGTAAAGAGAATAAGACTAGGTAAGGAACTGCCTCTTTTGATACTTTGCAGACAACATATTCGGGTTTTTATTCTTGTGCAAAGGCAGAGTCTGTGCTGGTGTGTAATTAAATTTCAAGCTTACTATAAGGTTTTTGCAAGTTCAAGTAAGCTTAAGCTTTTTTTGGGAAAATCTTCATAATAGTATGTTATATGCAGGTTGCAACTCTCTGTAAAATGAGGCATAAAACAATAATAATTTGTCAGGTATTGTCCTGGGTCCAAAAGAAGACTTGCAGTGAGGCATGGCATTGTCATCTTCCCATCCACCTACCCTCCCTGCCACTCCAGAGTAGCTAGCGACAAGTGTACAGAAAAAGTCACACAATAACAAGTACATGCAACGGTTCATATCTGCTGAGAACGTTTATTGCCAACATATACTTATCAGTAAAAATATTAAGTTAGAAATTTAAAAAAAGGCTACTAACAACAAAGTCTCTTACCTAGAGATAATCAGAGATAGAAATCACTCATCCGGAAAAAATATTTCTCATAATTGATAAAGTTATAATGAAATAAATTACTTGCAGCTTTTCTGACGTTAACTAGCTATGTTCAGTTGCAACAAATATCAGTTAATTACATTCCTATTTCAAAACATGGTTAAACTAGATAATGAAAACTACATATGTTCTATATTCATCAGGTTAATTGAAATAACTCCATGAATTACAACTCATTGCAATTTAAAAAAAGTGAATTTAAATCAGTTACCTGCATCTTTTATTACTTTAACTATAACTTGCACATTGTGTTCAGGTGCAACAAATGTTAACAAATAATATACAATGAAGACAAATTATTAAAATGAAGTAATTAATTATTAAATTGAAGTCTATGACAGTTTTCATTTGAGTGTAAAAAAAAAACCAAACTAAACACCCTGGCGGATCATAAAGGAGGCAGACAATGTAGTAATTCCAAACCAATACATGTACATGTAACTAAAAGGAAAAGGTGAAGAAATTAGGATTATGAGCAACTACTATCAACCTTTGCTTTTGTTTCTACATTTACAGCACATAAGACTTGATCAAAGAAAGAAACAAACATAAAATTAACTTACTTAAACGTATCTCTAACTATACACAACTAGATTTTCATTGCTGAAGTACACAAACCATGCACTTAGTACTTAGTACTACTTATTACTTTTTTTTACTCCTAAACTAATCATTCAAGAACACTGGACATGCCCTTCCACATGTACACTTGCTTTTTCACAATATAAATTACTGGCAGCTTTTATAATTTTACAATTCCAACGTTCAATTGCAATATATGTCTCCAAGCTACTTTCCTTTATCTTAACAGTGATATACTTAATAATAAACCACCTAGATAACTATGTAATTGTTTATAATTAATCACTCGAGAAATATAACTCATTGCAATTAAAAAAAAGGTGAAATTAAATTAATTACCCACAGCTTTTGTAACATTAGGTATAATTTTTTTTTTAATCAGCTTTTAAATGCTTTGCCTTTTTTCTTTCTGCAGTTGTTCTGTCCTTTTTTCGTTTCCTTTTTCTGCTCTTCTCTTCCTTATATTCCTCTTTCTCTAGGACTTTTTCGTTTTCTCCTTCAGTTTCTTCCATTTCTTCTTCTATTCCTTTTTCTGTTTCTCCTTCCTTTTTTGCTTCTTCCGTTTGTTCTTCCTCCTTTTCTATTTCTTGTTCGTCTGTTTCTTTTTCTTTTTCTTTGTCCTTGTCTCCATTTTCTCTTTCTCTTTCCTGTGCTTTCTCCTCGATTCCTTTTTGAGGCTCATCTGTTATAAAAATGTACAATTTTTTGTTAGTCCATTCAATTCTTCTCTTTTTGTTATTTTCTATTTTTAGCCTTCCAATGTTATTAATGTAATGTCATTATTTGCCGATTATGATCAGATAAACATGATTTATGATTAGCTTGGGAATTTTTAAGTCAGCCTTTGTTAGTTCACCGACTGTATTCTGAGGTATGCTATCATTTTTCTTAGCTCAACTCTAGCCTTCAGTATAGATTAACCTTGGATTTAATAGGTTCTATTTACAGTTTTGTATATGTTGTAGTTAAAAATTAAATTCAGGTAAAAATTAAATTCCTTTGTCTCTTAACCACACTTATTCATTGAGTATGGATAATTAGGGTTAGAAGACAAAGAATTCTGTATCGTAAAAAGAATCCTTTGAGTCCCAGCAGCAGTTAGTCAGGTCAGGAAGAAGTCGAATGGGTGAAAGTGACGTGAAGGTAAGTTTTCACGAACGATTGCACCCATTTGACTTCCTCCTGACTTGGCCATCTGCTCCTGGGTCTCTGAGAATGCATAAAGAGTTGATTTTTACTTACCCAGTAGTGTAGCAGATAGTGTTACATCTTGTAATTCACCTTGAGGGAAATTTCCTCTGAAGGAGACCTGCAAGTCAAGGTAAGGAAGGGAAGTGTGCTGTTCAAAGGAGTCACGGATAACTTGTTTCAATGATGGAATACAATATGTTGTAACCATCACTGAAACAAAGTTAGCCATTTTTTTCCATTTGAGCAGCCCACCTCCCTTAAGATGCCTACAGTTGCCTATTGACACTGTAACCACTGAAATCACTATTAACCACTGTCAGTGTTGGGGTAGCCTTTTTCTGTCATTGTCACTGTTAGTGTTAATCGTTCCGTTATTGTTACTTTTTCTGTTGTTGTTGATGCTTGTGTTGATGCAGTTAACGTTGATGTTTTAAGTGTTAATAATATTGTTACTGTTAGTGTTAGTGTTTCTTTAAGTGTTAGTGTTAGTGTTTCTGTAAGTGTTAGTGTTAATGTAATTGTTATTGTTAATAATAGTGTCAGTGTTAGTGTTTCTGTTAGTATTTCTGTAAGTGTTAGTGTTAGTGTTAGTGCTAATTGCTAGTGTTAGGGTGTTAGTGTTAGTGCTAATTGGTAGTGTTAGGGTATTAGTGTTGGTGTTAGTGGGTGTTCTGGTCAAGTTGGTCTGTCTCAAGTGTCAATGCTCTAGAAGAGCCTTGTCCCAAGGGATCCGGTCAAATTAGTCTGTCCCAAGTGTCGATGCTCTGGAGGAGCCTCGTCCCAAGGGAACCAGTCAAATTGGTCTGTCCCAAGTGTCGATGCTCTGGAGGAGCCTCGTCCCAAGGGAACCAGTCAAGTTGGTCTGTCCCAAGTGTCGATGCTCTGGAGGAGCCTTGTCCCAAGGGAACCAGTCAAGTTGGTCTGTCCCAAGTGTCGATGCTCTAAAAGAGCCTCGTCCCAAGGGAACCAGTCAAATTGGTGTGTCCCAAGTGTCGATGCTCTAAAAGAGCCTCGTCCCAAGGGAACCAGTCAAATTGGTGTGTCCCAAGTGTCGATGCTCTAAAAGAGCCTCGTCCCAAGGGAACCAGTCAAATTGGTGTGTCCCAAGTGTCGATGCTCTAAAAGAGCCTCGTCCCAAGGGAACCAGTCAAATTGGTGTGTCCCAAGTGTCGATGCTCTAAAAGAGCCTCGTCCCAAGGGAACCAGTCAAATTGGTCTGTCCCAAGTGTCAATGCTCTAAAAGAGCCTCGTCCCAAGGGAACCAGTCAAGTTGGTCTGTCTCAAGTGGCGATGCTCTAAAAGAGCCTCGTCCCAAGGGAACCAGTCAGGTTGGTCTGTCCCAAGTGTCGATACTCCAAAAGAGCCTCGTCCCAAGGGAACCAGTCAGGTTGGTCTGTCCCAAGTGTCGATGCTCCAAAAGAGCCTCGTCCCAAGGGAACCAGTCAGGTTGGTCTGTCCCAAGTGAAAAGCCCCGTCTCTGGATAGTTGGTAGTGTCAGTCTTCCCCCAAGTATCAGGGCTCTAGAAGGGCCTCGTCTCTGGAGAGTTGGTAGTGTCAGTCTTCCCCCAAGTATCAGGGCTCTAGAAGGGCCTCGTCCCTGGAGAGTTGGTAGTGTCAGTTTTCCCCCAAGTATCGGGGCTCTTGAAGAGACCTCGTCCCAAGGAAACCATTCAAGTTGGTCTGTCCCAAGTGTCAATGCTCTAGAAGAGCCTCGTCCCAAGGGAACCAGTCAAGTTGGTCTGTCCCAAGTGTCGATGCTCTGGAGGAGCCTCGTCCCAAGGGAACCAGTCAAGTTGGTCTGTCCCAAGTGTCGATGCTCTGGAGGAGCCTCGTCCCAAGGGAACCAGTCAAGTTGGTGTGTCCCAAGTGTCGATGCTCTAAAAGAGCCTCGTCCCAAGGGAACCAGTCAAATTGGTCTGTCCCAAGTGTCGATGCTCTAAAAGAGCCTCGTCCCAAGGGAACCAGTCAAGTTGGTCTTTCTCAAGTGGCGATGCTCTAAAAGAGCCTCGTCCCAAGGGAACCAGTCAGGTTGGTCTGTCCCAAGTGAAAAGCCCCGTCTCTGGATAGTTGGTAGTGTCAGTCTTCCCCCAAGTATCAGGGCTCTAGAAGGGCCTCGTCCCTGGAGAGTTGGTAGTGTCAGTCTTCCCCCAAGTATCAGGGCTCTAGAAGGGCCTCGTCCCTGGAGAGTTGGTAGTGTCAGTTTTCCCCAACTATCGGGGCTCTTGAAGAGACCTCGTCCCAAGGAAACCATTCAAGTTGGTCTGTCCCAAGTGTCAATGCTCTAGAAGAGCCTCGTCCCAAGGGAACCAGTCAAGTTGGTCTGTCCCAAGTGTCAATGCTCTAGAAGAGCCTCGTCCCAAGGGAACCAGTCAAGTTGGTCTGTCCCAAGTGTCGATGCTCTGGAGGAGCCTCGTCCCAAGGGAACCAGTCAAGTTGGTCTGTCCCAAGTGTCGATGCTCTAAAAGAGCCTCGTCCCAAGGGAACCAGTCAAATTGGTCTGTCCCAAGTGTCAATGCTCTAAAAGGGCTCGTCCCAAGGGAACCAGTCAAGTTGGTCTGTCCCAAGTGGCGATGCTCTAAAAGAGCCTCGTCCCAAGGGAACCAGTCAGGTTGGTCTGTCCCAAGTGTCGATACTCCAAAAGAGCCTCATCCCAAGGGAACCAGTCAGGTTGGTCTGTCCCAAGTGTCGATACTCCAAAAGAGCCTCGTCCCAAGGGAACCAGTCAGGTTGGTCTGTCCCAAGTGTCGATGCTCCAAAAGAGCCTCGTCCCAAGGGAACCAGTCAGGTTGGTCTGTCCCAAGTGAAAAGCCCCGTCTCTGGATAGTTGGTAGTGTCAGTCTTCCCCCAAGTATCAGAGCTCTAGAAGGGCCTCGTCCCTGGAGAGTTGGTAGTGTCAGTCTTCCCCCAAGTATTGGGGCTCTAGAAGGGCCTCGTCCCTGTAGAGTTAGTAGTGTCAGTCTTCCCCAAGTATCTTAGCTCTAGAAAAGTCCCGTCGGTGGAGAATTAGTAGTTTCGGTCTTCCCTCAAATATCAGGGCTCTAGAAGGGCCGTGTCCCTGGAGAGTTAGTAGTGTCAGTCTACCCCAAGTATCGGGCTATAGAAAAGTCCTGTCCCTGGAGAGTTAGTAGTGTCAGTCTTCCTTGAGTTTCATGGCTGGGAAGGGTTTTGTGGCACTTAGGACAAGAAATTAATCCCAATTTTTACATTGTAGCATGCTTAACTCGTAGCCTCACTAAAAAAGATTTTTGGATGTATGTCCTTATTCATGTTATGTTAATGTCGTTTTAGTTTTACCTGGTGTCATAATCACAGTTATTACTCATTTATGAAATTTTCCCTACCTCACAATTTAAAAGTGTCTTGACTTCTGCCTCTTCTGGAAAATGTTGAGAAATACGAGATAAGTACAGAGTATGGAACCTTTGTAATGATATCTCAGGTTATGTTCTATCAAGATTATTCTGGAATTCTTAAGAGTAGGTGCACTCAAATATGCACATGTCAGATTCTATATTCAAATTTTATTATTAATGCATTCGTATGTTTGAAACTTGCCAGGGGTGCTCATTGAAATATCCCCTATTTAACTTTTTTGTCACATAATCCGATTCAAACACTAAAAGTAACACCACAACAATTTGCTATTAATTAATTAAATAATTAGTACAAAATCATATAATTATTTGACAGTCATTTCTCAATCTCATCTCACGAATGTATGATCATGTTACAGTTCCTGATGAGATCAGTTATGTATCAGCTTTTTAATTGTCAAATGGAATATTGGATTAAGACCCAGATAACTTGAAACCCTGCTAACTCGAACTGATTTTCACTTCCGTTCAGATTTCAAGTTATCAGGGTTGCACTGTATTTTTATTTTGATACTTGCATTCTTTCCTAAATTTATAGGTGACTATCATACTTCACACTTGGGTTGCACAATGAGTGCAAGATGGCTGATAAATTACAGTACAGAACCTCACATTGGTATGTCAGTGTTCAATCACCATTTCTTAAGTTCTCTGTTGGATAACATGTAACTTAGATTTTTGACATAATGTTAGAGAATCTACTTACTCTTCCATAAACATCGAGGACCTCATGTCCCTCTATGGGGTCCAAGTGCAACACCACTTTGTTTCGCCATTGCAGGGTAAAGTGGAGTGGCATGCATCCCATACCCCCTGCCCAGTCATATACTTCCTGTTATTCACATAGACAAAAGTAAAATCTTCTCAAAACCTGTCAGGTACAGGCCAAATATTAAGACAAAAGAACAAATAAGAGAGGAAAAGGTCTAGGGAGGAGATAGTTAAATGTTGTTGGTATGTGGTAATTATGCTTGCAGGGTTATGCCTCGCTCAAGTTTAGATATGCTTAGTTAAGTATTGTATAAGCATACTAGGTAAAATTAAATATAATAACAAGTATGAAATGAGTGAGTGAGTATGAGTGCCAGCTCCTAATCACATGTTTTACAGACCACCAATGGCTTCCTTTGGTTACACATAATTTTAATGTAGAGTATTGTATAAACCTGAAACAGAGCTGTTTCCTTGAACTTCCGCCTTGCTTTTATTTCACCAAAGCGAAGGGCAATAACAATGCCTTCTTTGGGCTCTGGAGCCACACGTTTTCTTCTTTCCTCTCTTATCTAGACAGACGAAAACAATTAAAATAATGTTTTTCACTAATTATTTCCCTTATTAATCGTTGCCAGCCTATTAAGTTACACATGTAATTTCCATATGTACATTATTGTGAGTTAAATAAGATACACTCTTCAATAGACAGTATCTGTTGTTTGAAAACTTACAATCACTTCTGTTTGAGACAGTTTTTGCAGCTCTTTGTCATCTTTCTCTGTTTTGTTCTCCTGCTGCACTTCATGCTCATGCTCCTGTGTTTGACCAACAGACATTATTTGTTTGTAATAAATACTAAAGAGACAAATTTAAAGCCCAATGATAAATGATAAAGATGAAATTTTCATTATGCCATGGGCAAGGGATTAAGAGAAAATCTGAGTCCCCAATGGGAATAGATGCCATGAACTCTCAGATACCTCTGAGCTAGGAGACACTTGTGGAGAGCTGGGCAAGTTTACTGGGTTGGTATGTGGCATGCGTCCTGTATACATTGCTGATCATAGCAGTATCTGGGAGGCCATGGGTTTGATTCCCTTCAGGGACATAATGAACATTTCATGTTTATCATTAGAATTGTTGTATTTATTGCCATGTCACTGGAGTAGAATTGAGTTTTTAAATCTGCAGCACTCTGCATCTTTCCTTTTGTCGTGCTTTAAAGGTGTTTTAAAGTCCACTAAGTAAAACATTTTTTCTTCAATAACTGGTAGCATTTGTTGTTTGAATACTAACTTTGTCTGATGACTGATCAGTTCCCTCACATGCTGCAAGCTGGCGCTCTTGCTCGCGTCTCTCCTCACGCCATCTTGCAAGTTTTGCTCTAAGTATAGAAATTTACACCAAATTTGCCTTAATCATGCATGAAATGAGTGCTCAATGATTAGACTGTTATTTATGATTGGTTGTTAAATATGGTGTCTGTGATATGTAAGTTACACTACATAATAATTCAAGAAAGCAATGAAATTACCTCTCTAATGCAAGCGATTCAATCATAAAGGTTGCTCGCTCACATATGCTCATTGTTGAATGGGACAGCCAATCATAGTCGTCCATATCTGATGCTGCAATTGATTTACAAATAAACAACATGAAAGGTTTATATATTTTTAACTATTACTCCTTGCAAGCCTACTTTGGAAAATGTCTGTTGGAAGATAGAAGATTTCTGATTTTTTCTAAAATTCATTCATACTCTCTGAAAAAAAAAACGTTTTAAATCTAAGACGTAACCTCAAAATAGTAAAATTATTAACAGGGCTTTTCAGGACCAATGTTAACAAACACAGTTAAAAGAAACAGTCCTTTTTTATAAAGGCTGTATACTGGCAGGGAAAAGCTCAATTCAAAAAAAATGTTTTAATAATCTTACAGCATTTTATCTTTTAAAGATATGTTCTTTTAATAAAGATATGTTACTCATACACTTTCAAACCCATTAAAGGCTCTGAACAAAAGCAGTCTTAACTCCAAACTGTTAGCCAGCTTACATTGTAGTAGCCCATTTCAATATGTAAAATACCACATAGGCACCAAACAAAACCTTTTGAAAAGCTTTTCGCCGGGGAACAAATAAATCACAAATGGGTTGGGGGTACACAATATGTAAGTTATACTTTAAAAATGCAGATCAATACAAAACAATTTTGGAAAATTATTTATCAAGTAACAAAATGAGGGTGGTTAAGTTTTCAGAGCAAACCATACTGATTTCAATGTCAAAAATTGTGTCACCTTCAATCCGCTCAATGAAGGTGAGATTTCTTCCGGCTGATGGAGTTAAAAATATCAACTGGTCCACATCATTACTTCTGTTCCCATACAATTTGAGTGCTGTTTAATTAAAAAGGACAAGGAAGTGTTAGGATAAGCAGAAAAGCAGTTTCATTAACAGAACTTGCTATCACACTTTTGAGATGTCATACAAATACAATTTGGCTTACTGTTAAAAGGGTTTCAGGAAATTCCTTGTTAACTATGTTTATGTTTAACCAACCTTCTTGGCCATCTTTGGATGTTGTTTCCGCAATCCAGAAGAGCCAACCTTCCTGGCATTGCCCAAGTACCCTCTGAAAAACCCTTGACAAAATGATAACATCTGAGTTAGTTTTAAAAAGTGTGCATATACAGTAAAATTTAAAATTTATTATTATATAAGTTGGTCGTTCCGTCGGTTGATCGGTCGATCCTTCTTTCCTTCCTTGGGTCGTAAACTTTTGTTTGTATTTCCGCTGACGAAGAGAAAAATGTGGTCGAATGAAATGTGTTTAATAACATGATGCATGCAATGCATGAATGTCGAGCAAAATAATAAATTATTATAAATGGAAAGCACTTATTAACTTCTTGGGGGAAAAAGAAAGAAATATCACATCAGAGGGAAAAGAAAAAGAAAAAAAAATTTGTGCGTTTGCACGCCCGAGTCCTGAGGTTTAAATACATGTAAGGAACAAATGTAAAAAAAAAAATTTTTTTGCAACAAAGCCAAAACATTTTCATCTTTCTGCATATACTCATGCATGTACTTCATCGTGCAAAATAGTCATAGCCTAAAGGCCTTTGATTTCTTTGTGCAATTATTTACTGATCGTAAATTCAGTGCTGAGCATGGCCAAAGAAAATTTTTTGTTCAGGAAATTTTTCATGAATTTATATTGATGCACACCTTTACATAATATTGATTATTGCTCCAGAATTCACACCTTCATGCAGTAACAAAAAGGAAAGACAGTTTAATGTTGTCTTATGTTTTATTAGTACTCAGAAAAAAGTCCAGATAATGGACTTCAGACTTGTAACGGATACCTTGTAGATTTTATTTTTTCAGAATTTTTCTTTACTCCTTCCTCCAAAAAAAATCTGTTTTTTTTCCATGGGAAATGGTGGACAAATCATAATGTTGATTTCTTTTGAAATTACATTAAGCTGTATTATTTTGCAATCAAATATCTGGTTGAATTAACAACAAACAGTACAATAATACTATACAATGTACATCCAAACCTCAACGTTGCCTCATTCAATTTCCCATGCAAAGTTGTATTGGGGCGCAGTAATAGTGCCACTACAGGTTTTTTATCCTCACGAGCCTGCCAGCATAGCTACATGTATTTGTAAATCCAGAACAAGAACAAGTTTAACTATGCAATAATCACAATTTTAAATTGGGGGCTCACGGTTTCAACATTAAAACCCCCACATAAATCGCCCACTTTCTAGCACAGGATTTTAGTCATTTCCCGCACGTATTTCTTGTAGGTGTTTTGTTGTTCACACCCTAATTGGAACGTTATTTGTACTACAAAGCTCTAGTATAAAATAAGTTCCATTTATGTATCTTGTAGTTTTATCCTGATGAAGTCTCAGTAGCATACGAAGCCGGTCGATTAATAAACTCAGTTATACAAGGCAAGTTGCTGTGTGCTGCTCTTAAGTTTTTTTATTTAAAAAAGAAAGCAAATAGATTAATTAAAGATTGACTGACCGACTGACAGATTGACTATAACAGCAACAATATACATGTATCTTTATTGCTTCTAATTCTCCAAAGGGAGACGTTGGTCTGATTGAATGAATGAATGAATGAAAGAATGAGTGAGCGAGCGAGCAAGCGGGCAGGTGGGCGGTCAGGTGGGGGGAGGGGGTGAGTGATTGAGTGAGTGAATAAATGGAAGACGGATGAATTTTCCACCATCATTGCCCGAATGTCATTTTTGAACTTGAACTTTATTACGATAATCCAAGTTCAGGTTAATCCTGATAGCCCAATAAAAAGTGTTTGTCAAAATGTGCTCTCATTTACCTCTTCAAAACTGTGGTTTAAAAAAGATGGTAACCGTTCCTGAACATTGACACAGGATGCCTGAACAGCGGATTCGCATCTAAACACTTCATTCACGCGACACTCTCTACTGGAGACCCCTAAAAACAAACATTACATTTTGCATTATTTGAAAATGTGATAGAAAACCATTATGGAAAAAATGTTTGTTGTGGTTATGTTATGTACCTCCTAAGCCATGTGGAGACATGTCCATTGTAAATGCCCCAACTGTAAAAAAAAGGCAGTGCAAAAAAAATGTGCCATACAAAACTTTTTATTAGCATAAAGTATTAAATTACACACATCATCATCATCATTATTACCAGCAATATGTTATTATTATTATTATTATTAATGTACAATTTTTTGGCTTGAGAACAGCTAGGCAAAACTTGTTACAAAAATGAAGTATGTATACAGAACATGACTTAAAGGCCCAAGAAACTATGACATCACAGAGAACCCAATGAAACATGTTCAAACTGCAGAAAAATTAATTGGTCTCAACTGACTGCAGCAAATATTTAAGATAAAAACACTGTACTTACCATTTATACCAACTCCGTGGAAAGGCTTGCCACTTATCCCTGGGTGTAAAGGAGAGATTATTGCAACTATGAAGACCGTACTGTGCCACTGTTCAGTTATTGCAAAAAGTAAAAAGGTAACTGTAATTGAAATACTGTAGCTGTCCTTCTAAAATGGGATATTGATCCCTTCTTGTGGCAATGTGTGACCTTGGATACTGGTTCTTTTTTCTTGACAGCTTTGGACATTTCATGTCTACAATTGTCAGTTAAATTAGCCATACACAGTGTTCAGCAGATTTCATTTGAACTTTGAATTTGTGCTGATTAGCTCTTTATTAGCTCTTTCATAAGCTCTCTATACATTTGAAACGAAATCAATAAAGATGAAGAATAAAACTGTATAAAATTACTTTTAAAATCTTTAGATTTTACCTGAAGTAGTACGGGTAGATGATGTTTGCCTTGCACGTCTGATGAATGATTTTCGTGTTGGCACTTAAATGCAAATGATAAGTGACATCATTATCAGGGCTTCTTTCATTGTATCATTCTAAGGTCATAAATTATTGCTATGGATACAGAGTTGTTCTTGCCTTGCACAGTGTTTACAATCACTAAATCATCATCTTCGAAAGGACTTTGAAATAGATCAGTGTCTGTGGGAGTTCAGCATGCAAACAATGCATTAATTTTTATTTAATGTATTTTTAATTAGTTACAGTTAATTCGATCAATTTCCCTGAACCTATTTGGATTGTCTTTTGTTGCTGTTATTAAGGATTATGCAGTATAGTCCTGTTTCTCAAACCTCCAGGGGAAAAAACCCACCACAAAAACACTAGCATGAAAATATATAATGATTCATGATTGTCTGCAAGTGGCCCATCAGGCTGGAGCTTATCCTGGTTTCCGTGGCATGAAACAACTAGCAGTATTTCTATTCCCCCCTGGATGGGATGCTAGTCCATCACAGGGTTACCCCCAGCAGTAAATTTGCCGATACCCAAGAGCACAACAACCTGGCACAGGGTTGCAAATTTTTTATTGGTGACTGCTACAGCAGTGGTCTTGAACAAGGGGTTTGGTTTTTAGTTATGGGTAGATTTGTTGTCAAAGTATAAGAACTGGAAAAGGTTGTCAGCAACCTTAAAGCAGTGAAATGGGTAGGGGGATAATTCATTGTATTACTTTGTATTACATGCAGCTCTCATAGTTAGTAATAACAACTATTATTTTGTTTTTACTCTGGTGTTTGTGTTCCACGCACTTATACTAATTATGTAAAGTAAGCACTATGGCACAAAATCTGACATTTTTTATTTTATGGGCTGTGTGTACTCTTAGTGTTGCAAGTAACACCTGAAATTTACTAGCAGGCTGCTAAAAGTGAGATTTTTTCCTTTCGAGCACTTTTACACATTACAACGTTATTGCACACAAACCTTAAGATAATTGCGTTAATAAAATTTTATTTTGAATCATTTCACTTACATTCACTTCTTCTAGGTGACTGGTCAACCCGGACAGGTGTGCTGGCCAAAGGGGCAAGAACTGATGATGGAAGAGGCGATGAAGAGGGTGATGTAATGGCAGCAGGTGTTGCGTAGGTGACTTGTGTAGCAGTTGAAACAGTTGTGTTGGCAGCGATGGCACTGGTGACAGGTGTAGTGGTTGAAGCAGTTGCGTTGGCAGGGATGGCACTGGTGACTGGTGTAGTGGTTGAAGCAGTTGTGTTGGCAGGGATGGCACTGGTGACTGGTGTAGTGGTTGAAGCAATAGTGATGGCAGGGATTGTACTAATGACTGGTGTAGCAGTCGAAGCAGTAATGATTGCAGAGATATCACTGGTGACTGGACTAGGGGTTGGAGCAGTAGTGATGGCAGGGTTTGAAGTGGTCACAGTCTGACCTCGTGTCAAAGTGTTGTTATTGCGGCGCGGTCTGTCTGTAAAGGAGAAGAATGCAGCTTAATATTATTATTGGAAAGCACATCTGCACACAATAATAATCTTTATTGAGGAAACCTTTTCACATACATGTGGTTTTCGAAAAGGACCTCAAAGATTAATACTAATTAGTCTAACTAAAAATATGAAATTTATAAAACACTTAAGTTAAATTTAAAATCTGTCTCTTAACCATGGAACTTTGTACTGGTCTTACTAGTCCATGGCACAAATTACATACGCATGTACTAGTGCCTTGTACAGTACAAGCCTATATATAAAAAACCACAGAAACAAATTGAAAATGTAATATTAAAAATCTGATGTTTAATTAATCTGCAAGCAAGCCAGAGTGAAATACAGGCTAGCTTCATTTTGTTCTGTGGTTACTTTTCTGGCAGACAACCCAACAGACATACGGACAAGCTATGCAGACTACTCGGTACTCCGTTAAGTGTTAAAAACAAATTATAAAAATGGAATTGAAGTACAGTGAAGTAAGATTACTTTTCTATGTCCTATTGAACATTATTTTCTATTTTTTTTTCTATTTTACAGTCAGATTATTATTTCATTGGTAAAATCAATGTACTAATGAATTTCCAGGTTACATCAATAAAGATATTACCGGTTAATTATTCATTCGTTGCTGGTACTGAGAAAGTCTTTTTAAATTTCACCTTTTTTCTGATGAAATGTAATTGTAATGAGTTTATGTAATGTGATGTAATGTATTGAATTGTATGTCTTGTAAATTGTTTGCAGGCCCCCATTTAAACCAGCCTACGCTGAATTGGGTGGCCTGTTGAAATATTGCATATAAATAAATAAATAAATAAATATCTGGTGGTATTTAGGGTGTATTTTATATTTTTAAATTGTGTTCGATTTAGTTCGATTGGGTTCGATTAGATTCGGAAATCGAACTCTGTCACACAACCCAATCGTTCGACTAAGTTCGATTGAGTTCGACTACCGAACAGTGGGAAATAGGTGAGTAAGTCCGATTGATCTCGAGACAACAATTTCGGGCATACGACAAAATGAAATTTGGCAGTTATACGAGCGACCAAAAACTAAAAACGCGCGGGTGGCAAAGCTTTGAGAGGCGCGGCTAAAGAGGCCTCGCCATGCGCACGCGCTTTTTTCCCCAAATTAAAGGCTAAGTTACTCACCTTTTTTATGTTTCCAGTGCATGAAAACTTTTTTCTTTTTGCTCCCACCGAATAGATCCAATATCTTGTCGCTACTAGGCACTCCCACGTGGACGACTTTCATAGCCTGTCCTTTTGTGTACGATGAAATGAATCTCAAACTGTTGAAAGGAAATAAACATAAACTTTCTGGCTGTTCGAGCATGTATTGCTATACAGCAAATAACTGTTGAATACAGTGATCAATAGATAGAGATTTACTAGTAAACAATCTAGGCCTGATTTGTAACAATAGTTATTATTGGATTTCCAGTTCAAAGCGATCACTCACCAAGATAGGTCTAACCCTTGTGAGATAACTTTAAGAATTCCTAGGAATTCCTAGGAAAAAATTCCTAGGAATTCCTAGGAATCGAAGGTGTGAATTTTCACGGTAATTCGGACTCGGAATTCCTAGGAATTCCCAGGAATTCCAAGTTTACATGGAGCCGACTTGGAATTCCTAGGAATTCCTAGGAATTCCAACTGAAATATACTCACCTTGGAAATTCCTTAAAATTCTAAAAAATTCCTAGGAATTTCTGAGAATAACTTGGAATTTGTAGGATTTTTTGAGAATAGGTTGGAATTTTTTGGAAAATCTGAGAAAAAGTGGGAATTTTGTATCATTTGTAGGGCAGACAAAATTTTGATGATTAATATCCAGCATTAAAATAGCAAATAAAGTCACTGATATCACATCAAACAGGTTTTAAATCAATGGTTTATTACATTGGCTTTCATGAATTTAAACATAAGAATAATAATATTATCCTGTTTCTTTTCCATTACATCAAGAGTAAAAAGTAAAACTGAAAATTAAAAAAAGGCTGAGTTTGGGCAAACTTAGCTGCTGTTCAGTTATTTCTGTTGATTCCACAGCTTCTTTTGTTGCCCTCTAATTAGGGTGTCAACAGCTAGCCTCTTCATGTTCATCTTTGTTGTATGACACCTAAAACAAAATTTAAAAAATACATTACATTGCGATATATATGAGGTACTGTAAGACTGAGATCCAAATACTTATGTGCTCACAGTTTAATACATGCAGCTAATTAAGACCTGACTGTAAGCTGGTTGAAATGTTAAAAGAGAAGACTTGATAATTGTGAAGGTGCTTGTATACTATTGATAGATATGTTACATAAATCTTGTGCCTACAGTAGATTAAATCAAGGTTTTCCTTCTTCTATAAGTGTATCAACAACTCTCGAATTGGAGGATACACTGTATATATATCACGGTTTTTAGCCAAATTTAGACATTAGAAATATTAAAAAAGACACTTAAAACATTAAAGGAACATTTACACTGTAAATAATAGAGTAAACACAAAAGAATATACAGATGGACAAAAATTGAAGATCAACACGGATTGCCATACAGTCGGGCTGAAACACACAGGAGACATCAAACTCATGCACACTGTGGCTGCCTCGTTGGAGTTTTTGTCAAGAACTATGACTGGGATCAGAGAGAACTGCTATATTTATTTCGTTTGAACAAGTGAGGCGAGAGAAACGACTTGTTCCTCGCAAATCAAATTGTTCAGGCACGCACTCTGGGCAACCTAAATTGTTTCAACTTTGCATTAGCCAGAATTCATTTCATGCCATGACTGAGTGACCCACTCGTGCATGATTCGTGATGATAAAGTTCATTCAAAAGCTTTTGTCTAAATACAAGAATTTACGTTGTATAATATAAGGTTACTTGAATTCGATTACTCACCAAATAATTCTGTATACGGCTAATCTGCCCTTTGAATTTTTCTCCGTTGAAACATCCACAGGAAGACTTTCTTTTAACTCCAAATCTTCGCCAAGAATAACTTGTTTCTCGTTAATGACACTCACGCTGTTTTCTTCTGATCACAGGACCGCAGCAAAAACCATTTTGATATAATTTTGGAAGTGAAATCTACTAAAACGCACGAGCGATCAACCGTTAACGCTGAATTCAAAGATGGGCGCTAAAAGAGAATGAACAACGCGATCTTTGTCACGTTCAGTCACCAGGATAGTCACGTGAAAATTCGCGTGCTGTGATTGGTTCAGTTGATCAGTTGAGGAGAGAATGGAAACTAGAGAAGAAGGAGAGAGAGACTGGCAACGAGGTTGCCGGACCAGTCGCTTTCGATGGCAAGTCTGTTTCCCTTTCCACGCTGTTTTGGTGGTCTTTTGAAAGATGGGTCTTGCTTCAAAAGGAAATAACTACACAAACTTTTTACGAAGAAATCAAGGAGGAAAATGGAACGTACTTTAACTGGTTGATCTGTTCTCGATGGTTGTCAAGATAACAAAGGATCGTGAGGCACTTAAATCAAGTTCACTGCAAAGGTAAGGAATCCAATTTTATAGGGATTTTCTGTTGTGATGAGCTATAATTGTAAATAAATCAAACTAAGCAATGCATTGTGTGCTCTTTAAAAACCCCAAAGGCCGAAATTCACCTAAAAGGTTTCAGATCGACCTGAGGAACCGAGATAAATTCTGCGAAATAAGCTTAAGCTTGTTGTATTAGTCCACCAAATCTATTTTGAGAGCCCACGTGTTTCAACACCCAGTCAGCACAATGCAGCAAGTATAAATTTGCAACGCTTGTCATTTTTCCTTTGAATTATTTATAAGGATTAACATGATATGAGATCTATAGTCTTTTCAATACATCAAGATGTAGGTTTTTTTATTTGTATTGTCATTTATTTATGTCAGTTATTTATTTGTTTCCCACTGACTCATAATCTCTTTGATTCTTTTGATTTTGTTGTGTCATGAATTAAAGTGACCACGAGGACAAGGAAATGCAAGAAACATATTGATGATCCCACTATACCCATACCAAAATCTACAAGATTCGACCACATAAATTGCTTAAAGCAGTCTTCACAGACCAGTTGACGTCATCTCCCTCTCTTGCATCCCTTTTTCTTGGAGATCATTTCCAGCACATGAACAGAAGACCTCAGAGTTTTCGGCTCACCTGAGTGAGATGGCTGTTGGCAAAAATGTTGTGGATGACTTTGATGGATTATGGAGTGAACCTTTATGCAAGAATTGAAGCTTCACAGAAGCATTTGATGAAACCGAGTTGCCTATACCTGAAAAGACTACAGAAACACCAATTGATGTAATACACAACAACTCAGATTTGTCCACAGACAGTGATTCAGGTAATGATGTTGAAGTTTCAGTTGCGACTCCTCTGAAGAAATTGAGAACTCTGACACTGATGGCCATTCACTGGACTCCCCTGATGAAAGTGAAACTAATGGTTCCCAAGAAAAAACATTAATTTTTCTGCCAAAGAATGTGCCTGTATGGCCTTAATTTCAAGACATTGTATGACAATGAGAGGCTGCTAAAGATATCCTTGTTTTAATGAAACTACTGGTAATTTGTCCAGAGAATGTCACAGTACAGTTTTACAAATGTACAGCAAGTGTGTGGAAACTGTGAGCTTTTCATTTATGACATCTGTGAGAGATGTCTTCTTTTTCCTAAAGTCATAAAGGATCAAGTCAAAAATTGTTCAACAGTGGGCTGTGATGGGTATGTGTGTGAATCTACAATTATATTAAATATATACATGCATATATACTTTTGGTTTTATTGAAATTGTAAATAATGTATATTCATTTATGCTGACAGAATTTTTTGCTTAATCTATTTATCAAATCTAAGAGCATCCATTTTTCTATCAGTTAAACTCTGGGTGTTTGATTTAAGGGTCCATACGGGCACATATACACTAACAAATCATGTTGGATCTAAAAAGCAATGTTATCAGTGCTATAGTTTTATGTTGAGTTGTCAGACTTAAACTGGAATTAATGTACATTTGTTTGGAAATAATTATCTTGGAGCTTGAGAACAATAAAAAGGTATGGAACTCCAGAGAAATGATTGTGTTGATTTTTACTAATTGACAGAAACTGATTCATGCACTGAGTTCATCTTTAATTTTGACATTTTGAGAAATTTATAGAAATTTCCAACAATATTTCATGTGTTTTAGCTATTCCCAAAAATTCCTAGATATTCCAAACACATTTTTTAAAACAGTCTGGGAAATAATAGGAGTTCCTAGGAATTCCCAATAATTCCCAGTCATACTTTTCACTATTCCCAAATATTCCCAGAAATTCCAAGGTCTTGGATTAAGCATAATTTGTATGGCTTGGAATAACTTGGAATTCCTAGGAATTCCCAATAATTCCCAGTCATACTTCCACTATTCCCAAATATTCCCAGAAATTCCAAGGTCTTGGATAAAGCATAATTTGCATGTCTTGGAATAACTTGGAATTCCTAGGAATTCCTAGGAATTCCCAGACTACTGGGAATTTATTTCGCAGGGGAAACCCGCTAAGGTTGGAAAGGCAGCAACCAAGCTGTCTGTTATGGTGGACGCCGCCTCGCTTCTTCTAAAACCAACATCTTTTACTCTGCCAGCGTCAACCAGCTTTTTGAAAGCTGTTTTCCTGGGGACTGTTTGAATCCTTTTAGGCCGATGAATAAAAGTCCGCGTCAACGCTCGACCGGCGTGGAGAGGCGGATCGGCAACGTTCTGGACGTCAGAATCGCTCTCACTGGAGCTCTCACTAGTCGAGCGATCACTGTTATCATTACCCATCATGGAAAAAATAAATGAACTTGTCAGCGACCAGAGGGTTTGTGTCTTGCTGAATGCAACGACGCTAACTTACGAAAGACGCTTATTTCGCGGCGTCACAAAGTAACTTGATACTACGTTATAACTTGTAAGGGGCGGTACGCTCTAAAGACACTGACAATGATACCATATAATTTGTGTTACAAGAGGTGGCAAAAATAGGATAATTTTCATGACTTTTACTGCCAGTCACAATGACAAAATCTGAGGATTTTTTAAAACAAATCGTTTCTGTGATCTCTGCTGTCGTCAAACGAAGCGAAGTTGTATTAAATACCGGGCGGTGCTTAATTTGAAACGACAGAAGAGGTGTCACAATTTTTCTCAACTTCAACTTTGGGTGCTCTTTTTTTTCGCGGCAATAGGAAACAGGAATAAAAAAACGCTTGATCGCAGTATATTCTCAGGCACTCTGCGTTGTGTCTTCAGAACCAGTTTTCTCCTATCACAATGGGGTCATTTGGGGAGGTATACAGAGGGTTTTTGTGTGAAGCCTGATAAATGAAAAGAACGGAAATCGCAAGGTGGTGCGTGATTACTGGGCGAGTTCCCGATTTCTAGGCACGTGACGTAATTCACCTGTTAGATTTCAAGGATAAGTAAGGCTTTCTCTGGGCTATAACAATACCATTAGATAGAAAAATACAGTCCTTATAAATAAAACAGAGTATTAATTGAGGTCAAACAATGAATTTTCTCTATTTATGTACGTCCAAATGTAATCAATATGACAATTCGGCGATATGGCAAGAAATCTGATCAACTTCTTTGAATGGAAGTGAAATTTGCATCACAAAAGAGCTGAGGTGCGACAGTGATTCGGCGAACGTGTATTGTAGCTCGTTAGACCGACTGGAGTCTTCAACCTGAACATTGCAAAATCCGCTTTTGATCAGTATTGGAAATTCGTGCTTGGCATTACGATATGAATTTGAATTTGTTTATTGATTTGGAAAGAGGACCGCGATCTGCTTTGGTTCGATGGCTCCAAAGGCGACGTTTGATAGCAGATCCTCTTTGGTGTGCGCAGTGTAATATCGCGATGGAATTAACTGAGAGAAATGGCGAACATGTAGACGGGTTTCTTTGGTGAGTACAGAGTTGCATCTACTGAATCAGTGCGATTCACGTGAAATCTAATGTAGTCTACTATAAAATTGCTTATACACGAAACGAACGCTACACTTGAACAAGAAATAATGACGCGCCTTCAAAGTTATGCTAACTGTTTTAGCCAATAGAGAAAACAGAAAATTTCCATCATTCTTACTTGTTCTTCGAACGTTTTTTCTCTATGCTGGCGTAACTAGAATTAAAATTAGAATTAAAAATCTGAAACCCTGAGAAGAAAAAATGTAGAGTCTCGATCATGCAAACATATCATGAGCCCTTGTATTCGTAGAATCACCATTTCTCGGGCCATTTAAAAAAGGAATTTCTAGCATAAATGGCCACATCCATTAAATAATTCCCAAAACAATTGATGTCGTACCTCTAAAAAAAAAAAACGGCAGGGACCAAAACTGCAACAGTGAACATAAATCATGTTTAGACTCTCTTACGGGAACGGGGCGCATAGGTCAATTAGCAATAGCGTGTATTTCTTTTTGTTTTATTAGGAGATGTAGTGGGTGTCGCAAAAGACGAAGCTTGCGAACGAACAGCTTTTTCGTTGAATTCCCGAAGATCCCTTTGGGAACGCTTCTTCGCGTAATGTTTTCCTTCGTGCACGAGGAGTCACAAAGTAGAATTGCGGAAACGCTTGCCTTAAGCCGAAGTTTAGTTTCTCGCATTTATAGGCGACTACAAGATCTGTGCTCAGTGGATCTCGAAAACAGGTCAATCCTACCGTTTGGAGGACCCGGAGCTGTTATAAAGTGCGACGAAAGCAAGTTCAACCATAAATCCAAGGTAATAAACTTAACCCAAACTGATCCTTATAGAGCTACCTTATCTCAAGAAAACGCACGCAAAAATCCAGAAAGGAAATTTGGGATATATGAACAATTTATCGCTCTTGCCACTATTGTTGTCCAACTAACTTTTGTGACTTTCTTTTATCACCGGTGAATATACGACCATAGCATCTCGTCCCCTCTTTTATGCTAAAAATTAGTTAAAAATACCAACGACACCTTTTGGGATTGTCGCGTAAACTTTCTTTCACCTTAATTTAATTTTAGAAACCGCTCCGGAGAAAGTCGTTTTAATTTTGCCAAAAGCTGTTTCGTTTTGACTGGAAATCGGTTAACCTATCGTCATTTATTAAATGCACAAAAAAATCTCAATTCGGAGATAATGCACACAACCGTTCTTAACGTTCGATGGGTAACATCTTGGTAATGCACATAAAGACCGTCAAATACTAATAAAATGATAAGCACAAATTTAAAGGATAATCTTTTTCAAAAACTCTATAAGAAAAAAGCGACCGAGACAAAACTTACTTTGGTTGTTTATTCCAGTATAACAGGGGAAGGAGAGCAGCCCGTGACTCGTGGGTGTTTGGCATCATAACCACAGAGTATAGTCCCGCGCGGGGTTACTTTAAGGTTGTCGAGAGAAGAAATGCGGCCACCCTTCTACCGATCATCAATAGATGCGTCCTGCCTGGTAGTGAAATCCATACAGACGATTGGGGGGCATACAGACGAATAATGCAACTTCCAAGCGTCCGCAGACATAGAGTTGTCGTGCACGCCCACAATTTCGTCGATCCACGCACTGGAGTGCATACACAGGAGGTGGAGTCTTGCTGGAGCCAGCTTAAACTCGGGCAAAAACAGAGAAAGGGGCTGAGAAGAGAAGATCTGCAATCCTACCTCGACGAGAGAATGTGGCGGCAGTGGAGAGGAGACCATACGCAAATCATGGCAAATTTTATCGCCATCATACCCCTACAATTCTCGACTAACCAACCAGCTCTATAATAAATAATTATAATCTTCTTAAATAGTAATTTTCAAGTTGCTTATAGAGTGTTTTTATTTAAGGACGTTCGCGCGTAAATTTTCTACTCGATAGATTTTTTTTAAACTTCTACTACAGTGAGACTGATGACTTACTTGTTTCAGAAATGAAATAAAAATAGGGGGTCACCGGCTTCGTTTCAGAGATAAGGCGTGTGGAAAACTAGTCTGATTTTGATAAATTGGTGCGCGTAATTCAGCATGCTCTCCAAGTTCTTTAGGTTAAAATATCAAAGATAAGTCAACAGTGGCAAACTATCCTAAGTGAATCTGTGGCGTTCATAATTTCAAATATTTCCATTATTTTCAGAGACCTTAACCCAAAATCCACGCAAAGTCAAAGCGATGGCCATTTGCCCTATTATTCTTCACTTTACTACTTAGCGTGCGCGCTCGATGCATGACGTGGCATGTGAAATTCGTGCGCAGTAAGGATGCACAGAAACAATTAGCACGAACGTCCTTAAGGGAGACTTATGTTTAGTGGCCCAATATTTTATTTTAAATTCGAACGTTAACAATTTAACAGTTCAAACTGCAATACGACATTTGGTACCCCAATACACAGAACACCTGGCTACGCCCCTTCTAATTATATATGTTTTAGATATTATGGTGGCATACTTCAGTTTTAAGAGATTCAAGAGTGCACGTTAACATTTTCTTGTTAACGTCAATGTTGCACGCGCAGCTGGCAAAACTTGGCCAAAAAAAAATTACACGGGAACCACCAGTTACGTTTAAACAAGGGCACTAAACATATTCTTTTCTGCCACATTGTCGTGTCACATTTACGTCAGAGTTTTGTTAGCCACGATATTAGAATATAGAAGAAATAACATTAATTAATGTAAATTGAAGTTTAGCAACTTTCTTTTTTAAAAACGTTAATTGGAAACGGTTCTTTTCGTGCCCTGGTGCAGCCTATAATCTGGAGTTTAATGGGGACTGTGGCGGTCAGGCGGTTGTTTTGTTTTACACTGTGGTAAAACACGACGGGCATTTGAGAACAGTAGGGAAAAGTAGAAAGGACGAGCCGCAGGCAAGTATTTTCTACATTTCTCGAATGTTCTCAAATGTCCGGAGTGTTTTATCACAGCGTAATAAACGTCTTAGGCTTCTTCATTTGCTTTATGATATAGATTTTACACGCGCAAAACAATGACACACGCTTTTTCTATGCTTTATACTCTGATAAAACATAGGTTTTTGACCAATCAGAGCGCGCGCAGGGTCCTATCTATATTGTAATTGTTCATAGATCTAGACACTGTTTTGTTTAAAATATGAAATTGATGTTCAGTGCAATAAAAGTCAAACAAGATACAAAGATATCACTTAACGTTGCGGGCTTTGTCTCGAATGTAACAGAGCATTTTACGTGGATTTGGCACTATGGCTGAGAAGGAGGTGGCCTGCAATCTGCCGGGAACTTGATGCTAAAGGGTGAACGTTATTCACTCACTAACAGGCAGAGCTGCTGCTCGAAGCTATCACAAAAGGGACAATTGTCGTAAACGAGTCGTAGTCAATAGTAGTTCGACAACTCAGTTTGACATACCTAAAAAAAGCAAATAGAGATAAGGATATTACTTTGCACGCCCTTAGAGCTTAGAGCTCATTTCTTATCCGAAAGCTTCGTTAATCGCGTTCATCAACCTAACAGATCTCAGTTCAAGGCCAGGCAAAACGAGGATACATGTTTTCGGAAATTCAGTTGAACGCAACGTTTCTTGGTTTACCCACACCTTAAGTCACGGCGCGCGGCTGACGCAAGGTTGCTGCATGCGAGAAAAGTATAACAAAGTTTTCAGACCATAGATATGAAAACATGAAATGTTCAATACTGAAGTCGTGGAATGACAAGCCATTAGGCGAGTTGTTTTAATGGGGCCTGGTTCTTTCTTCGTAAGGACTACTCCCTACCGGTCAATTCATCTTTGTTGCTGTTTATAACACTTTTTTGACTAAAAATTAAATGTTAAACGTCCCAACCGAATTCAGTGGCAGCTGAAAGAGATCAAACAGGTCGATCCACTTTTTTCCTGAACTGAACAAGAATAAACACAATATGTGCTAATAGATCGTGTCTTCGGCATTGACTAAGATTCCATTTCGAAGAAACATTAGTTTAAAGGGAAGTATCACAAGAGGTCTTCTAAGTTTTTGTATAAACTATGCCAGCGTTAGAAAGGTTCTCTTACTGATCGCAAGAATAACCTTTAAACAAAAAAAAGGCATAAATTCACTCATTAAGATGTGCACAAACCACAATCAATGGCTTTTTTGTGATTTTACTCCAGGTGATACTTTCAAATTTGAAAACGTAGGCCCGACGTTTTCAAACTTTAGACCATTACTTCTACCTGTACGAAGCCAAACCAGTTTGAAACAACTTTCGTGACCAGTATAGCACGTTTAGCAAACGTTAGGCGACTATTAGTAGACTTCCAATTAATTCCATCGCTTTCATTGGATTTTCAAGAAGCACTAACTCTTGGTGAGACTACCCCTTTAAGTTATATGGTCTAATATGGCTGTGCCCTATATAGGAATGGTGACGGTGAATGGTTAAGCTGAAATTTTCAATAGAAGAGAGAGGGGGGGCGATCCAGTTCGCCCATGGGCAAGGACTCGTGGGGCGAGCTGGATGTCAGCAAATGTGTTGACTCTCTTTTAGAAAAAGTTGTAAAAGCTATATTTCACATAACCTGGTGTTATCCCGATTTCATTGTAATGCAGATGTTAACTTCAAAATGATTGATTCTTACAGAATAATATTTTTTTATTATTTTTTTCCAAGCGGGCACGGTAACAAATCCTGCAATCTGATTGGTTCTTAGCGCGGTCCGGATTTTCCTATCTATGACCACGGTCACAGTAACGCTTGCGTAAGTTTTTTTCCCTGACTTTTTTTCGTTTGAGAGCTTGGAAAAAAATAAATAAGTTATTTACCGGCTTAGGGTCGGTCCGTATAGTGAAAAACTGTGACCTCGGACTTGGAAATGCTGCCCTCGGCCTGCGGCCACGGGCAGCATTTTCAAGACCTCGGTCACAGTTTTTCACTATACGGACCTCCCAGCCGGCAAATAACATATAATAGAACTGAAAATTTCTCACTTCGCGGACAATTCTACCCACGAATTTGCTCGAAAACACATTGCGTTAAATTATCTTTCCTGTCACGATCTTTGTAAAAACCCTCCAATTTTTATTTTTAACTTTTTTTTAATGCTATTCAACGTATTTTTGGCCGTTCCAATTGTGTCACGCCTAGGGTCCCATCTTCAAACTTCCTAAGGATTAAAGGGAAACAGTTTTTAAGACCTCGGGCACAGTTTTCCTCAATACGGACCTCCCGGCCGGCAAATAACATATCTATATTTTTCGGGACATTGCATACGAATTAGAAAACATTGTTTTGGTAAGGTTTAAAGGAAAATCAAAAGGCTCTTTGGGAGTACCCCCCGGGTGGGGGGCTTGTGTCACTTTTTATGAAGCTTTATTTGAAACTGAACGCTTTTCGCGTCTTTTTATTGCCTGCTGGCAACCTTGCTCCTGGTTTGTTACAGTGATTCCGATATCGCAAATTGGTAAAAAAAAATAATAATAATAATCAAAAGATAATTTATGTAGCTTCTTGTTACTCATTGAAGGTTGCGTTACATTGTAGCGTGACCTTTACAACACGATATACGATACACGTGTAAGCCAGGTCAATTTCCCACGACAATCTTTAGTCAAGAAAGATACACGTTTCTGTTTTTCAAATCGAAGAGAGCGTATGGAATATAATTTCTCTCTTTCGATTACACTTTCGTGTAACACGCGTGAAGAGGAGAGAGAAAAAGAGAGAGAAAAAAACCGCTAAAGGTGCAGCCTGCAATCGCTCCAAAGCCGGAAGCCAATTTCATTTTTTGTGCTGCGCCGGAAACATTATCATTGTCAAAGTAATTCCATTGATGATTTCCAGATTCCTTGTGAATTGTTCCTTTCCGCCTATTTGTGCTAGCTAGCGTGTTCGTGGTCGACAATCCCTTTTCGACAAGCTAAATATTCAAGAGAAAGTATCTTCTCAATGATGTCTCTGGAAACGGCTTTTAACTGTGCTTTTTTGGAGAAGGTGGACGCGAGTTTACAGTGCCCTATCTGGTGAGTTTTGAAATTCTAATATTGCTTGGTCTAAGAATAACCGTTGTTGAATGCATTGCCATGTTTCTTTCCAGTTTAAATGTTATCCTGAAACCCGTTACCCTGAGCTGTGGGCATTCTGGCTGTGAAAAGTGCTTAGCTAATCTGGCTAGAATCGCTACGCCAAAGTGTCATACATGTCGCACGCCATTCACAGCGAACGGCCTGAAGCTTAACGTCATCATGGACACCATGACCAGAGATCTAAATGTAAAATGTTTAAGCGGAGGCTGTGAGTGGAGTGGCATTTATCCCGAAGCAGAGGACCACTATAATGAATGTCCTAAACTAGAAGAAAGGTGCAAAAACGAGCACTGCACACATGTGGCCGCTCGGGAAACGATGCCAGCCCACAAGGACGTCTGCCCGAAACAAAAGCTCCCGTGTATGGACTGTAAACTGCTGGTACTTAGAGATGGCATACAACATCACCACGACTTTATGTGCATCAATTCGCCAGTACAATGTCCGTTGGAATGCGGAACGCTGTTACCACGGTATGTTGATTATTCCCAATTTCTGGCCGGAACAGTCGATTTCTCGAAACAATGTGATATGGTTCATGAGAGGGATGCGGGATTGTCACTTATTTTCACGATATTTAAATTACACGATGTGCCAAAAAAAATGCTAAATAGGCGACCTGCGAAAGAACTTGTTTCACGTTTTTAACGTTTTTTTAAGCCAAAGCATAAAAATAAGGTGGTCGGAATAGCATGCTTGATCCACTTTTCGAAATTGCGATCCCACGAAACAGGCAGCCATAGAGGATCAACATAACATACGAATAGGTTATTGCTTGAGGTGAGAGTCAAAAATAGTCACTTAAGAAAACGAAACCTGGTTGACCGTTGACAAAGAGTGAACTGAACAAGGAAAACCGTTCTAAGTAGGGGATATATATGCACCCCTTGCGAAGGTAATAGAGTTTTGATGGTATGCAAAGACGCAATATACAACTTTTGCTTTAAATTTCATTTAAACTTCAAAAAACTCAGTTAACCTGATAGAATTCAAAGTCCTTTATAATGTCGTTATATAGCACTTGCTTGCAAATCTGATGGCACAAAGCGACGTTCTCGAATACTGGTTTCCATCCTATTTTTCTCTTCGGCGTAGAATTTTCGAAAAACAGTTCCAAGTCCTCCGCTAGTGGCAGGATCAGGATTTTTTTTTGTCTTGAAGAGAGTACAAGATACACTTTCACAATTGAGAGACTCCTCTTCGTTGCTCTGTCAGTGTTTCGACTATCCTTGTCTTCGATCTAATAACTTGGAATTTTTTTCCTCTTTGTATTGATGAAACCTTTCGGTCATTTTTGCGATTTCAGCATCAAAGCCGTTTTTGCGTGACGTCAGTCCTGAATCATCTAATAATTTTGGTATTATTAAGACAACTATCCAATAATAGAAACGTCTTCCAAATTTGGTCGTTGCCAGCCGGTAAGCTGGAATTGTTTTTTTAAGATGCTCTAGATCGGGGTTACTAAATTTTTTTACACAGCGCTACTGAGTTAAATAAGTAACTAAACAAAAAAAATGGGATTCTGTCTTGATGCTTTAATCTATGTGAGGACATTATAATTTAACAAAAGGACACGGGTGATTAAAACTCTAAACATGGTTATCGGCGAACGCATTTAGTTACTTAGAATCTGCGATAAATTTATTTATTAGTGGAGAAAACAGTTGGCGGTGTTCGACCACCTTGTTATAACTTCTTGATATATTGTAACAAAAGGTAATATCCCATCCCATTTTCAGGAACCATGTAAACCTACATTTGGAGCTTTGCAGCAACAAAGGTATCGAGTGCCAGGTTCCTGGCTGCAAAAGAGTCGTGGAGAGAAAACACTACCAGCAGCATGTGTTAGAGGCTGCTGAAAGTCATTTCAACCTGCAGAATGCAGAAATTCAACGGCTTAATAGGATATTAAACAAAGAGGTAAAAAATAACGGGCTTTAATTTATACCATTCAATATATTCCCATGAATAAAAATTTCTTAAGTTTAATGTTTGATCAATTTCCCTGCCCTCATCAATAGTCAAATTCACATATTGAATAGTATACAGCATACACATTTTATAATTGAGCATGCACATCTTTAATACATTGGGGTAACATTAAAATAAGCTGAACTAGTAGTAGATGTATACTTTATTCACCCTCGGAAATGTAGAGTAGCTTTAACAGCTAATGTTAAGGAGCATTTCAACAGCACAATGGGCAAAGACCAGACCACAACACCGGGAACTTCCCTGCTTTTGCGAGCAGGAGTGTGTGGGTTCTTTAACGTCCCCTGCTGACCATAACAGTGAAGATGCAGGAGACGGGGCCTACGGTTTATCGTCCTTATCCGAGAAGACTAGAATATCTAACCATTTGCAGATGTCATTGCAAAGGAAGCATATTCTCCTCAGTTATTTTAAGACCCTGAGTGTTGGTCCGGTCTGGGGCTCGAACCCAAGACCTCCCGCAGTCTGACGCTCTACCAACTGGGCTAACCGGTCGGCAGTGGTAACTGCCTCCCCTCTTTTGTTACTCACTCACTCACTCACTCACTCACTTGCTCGATGAAATTCACGACGACTCCCCTGTTCATGTGGCAGAAGCACAAATTTGCATTCTATATTATAGAGGGTCA
The DNA here is from genome assembly GCF_042242905.1 of Orbicella faveolata. NCBI lineage: Eukaryota > Metazoa > Cnidaria > Anthozoa > Scleractinia > Merulinidae > Orbicella > Orbicella faveolata. The sequence continues at coordinate 2,334,639 of NW_028301581.1, read as the reverse complement.
TCCAAATATAAAAATAACTTGGTTAAATGCCGGCTGTTAGTCATATGGTCATAATCATTGACAAATGTAATGAATACCATCATCATTACAGGATTACAATGCAGAGAAAGAGGAACCAGAAGCGGACAAGGTTATCTCTTTTAAATGGGAGATAGAAGAGTTCCCCACCAATATGGCCCTTCTGAACACGAGACAGGAGCCACTGACCAGTAATGTTTTCAGGAACGGGAGAGACAGTTGGAGGGTTCTGCTGACACAGGACATGGATTTGTTCCTGCAACTTGTGTCAGCAGCAAACCTAGTGACAGTTGAGATAAGGTAAGAAAATATAATTAAAAATTATTCAATGAGTGCATGATGGATTGGAAATGGCAGATAGCCAACGAGGCATAGTGCCAAGTTGGGTATAACTAACTCATATCCAACAAGTGCTTGTGGAAAATTTGTTTTATTGAAAACATCCAAAGAATTGCGATTAAAAGAATTGAAAGAACTGCAACCAAGCATATTTGTGGTCCATGGAATATGAAATCACATACAGGGAATAACTGAACACTTGATTGATCTGGTTAAAATGGAAAACCATATGTTCATTCCGTAAAAGTGTATGATTTGCATTCAAAATGTAAGGCAGTAAAATTATGCAGTCAAAGTACCGGTACACCTTTAATCGTCACTCGATCTATTAGAAGGTCTAGCTGCTGGAAAATGATGAGTATTATTCAATACCTTTGAAACTTTATTTCTTAATTAGGTTTGTGATGATGCCTGGAGGAGATAAAGAAGAGGTTTTTTTCCTCAGCCACACTACCCTCAAAGAAGGGCAAATGTGGGGATTAAATTTACAAAGAATAAATAAATGGGTAGAACAAAATGGGAAGCTGAGAATCAAGTTTATAATTTATTTTCTTAGATTTTAATCACTTTTTTGGGCTACAGTATACCTTTCTAAACTGAAACAATCAAAACATTAAATGAGAACAAAGGATGTTGCCTTTTTGCCTAAATAAATCAATGACATTGAATAAAAGAGACAGTAGTCCATCGAAAAAAGATGCAGACCCATAGGAAAACTTGCCTAGTCTCAATACTTTTGCGTGGCTTTCAACATAGTGGGTTTTGCATTCATACAAAGAGACTTTGAATGATTCAAGTAAACAGTTATGATACCTAACCTAACATGCTTTAACATCGAAGATCAGTTTTAGAACAACATAGCCATCCCCGATCTATTGTTCTCAATTTACATTTTGATTGGTCTAACCTTCTTCTTGGCTTGTAGGCCAACCGTAAAATTTAATTTACGCAATGTAAAATGTAAAGAAGCTTTGTTGCGGATTTTAACAGATTTTCGAACAGTAGAAATTTAAATTTGTGGCATAGGAAACCTTAAAATCAAGTGCCATTGTTACTAACAATTGCCATAATAGAGCCCTGAACCTGTCAGCAACCATATTTGTGACTGTGGATAGATTTGTTGGAAATGGATTGTAAATTGAAAATTAATGCTAAACTTTTCAGGTTGTTTCAGAGCGTGGTAAAAATCAATATTTATAACTCTAGTTTGATTTCAATCAAATTAAGGTCATGTCTTAACTTCCTTTATATGTTCAAAGATAATATTTTTCATGGGTTAAGTTACCTACCACTATAATTTCAGAACAGTTTAGCCAAAGAAATCTGTGAAATCCCTGTGACATAGCTCCTTTAGCCATATAGACATAGAATATTGATCAAATGTATGTATCATTTTAACAGAAAATATAATTGTAAATTCCAAGGTGGGATGTCCTATTATCCTGCCGTGAATACATGCAAAGTAATGTATCCTACAATCATGCTGCATCAAAACAATTGAGAGTTTTGCAAACTTAACATAAAAAAGGAGGCAGCGTTTAAGGTAGCCAAAAATGTTGTTCCCAAGAAACGTGTTGCATTTAGTTGCATATATTTGGTAGAATTGTAATAACTTGATTACTTTTTTTGCTGCCCTCAAACATCTTGGCAGACCTCATGAAAGGAAGGCAAACGTAAAAACCATTTTACGCCTCTCCATTTGGAAGATTGTGATCCCTTTTCTTAGTTTTTGTTTTCAAGGTTTATTGATTGCCATCATATGTATGCATGAGTGTCGTCAGAGTAAACCGCAATCTATAGTTGATACTAAAAGGCACAATAAGGTTGATAATATTGAACCTTAATAAAGGAATCTAGATTTGTAAAAAGTGCATTATTGTTGAGTTGTATATGTTGTAGTTAAAAATTAAATTCAGGTAAAAATAATTTTAACCTAGTTCAATTCTCAATTTCCCTTGTCTTCTAACCCTAATTATTCATAATCAATGAATAAAAGGGTTATGAGACAAAGGAATTTAATTTTTGCATGAATTTAATTTTTAACTACAACATACTTTTAAGAATTTTAAATATATACATTATTTAAAGAGGAGAATATACATGACCGTTACTTTTAAAGCTGAGCTGAATAAGTACTTACACATATTAATTTACATTTTATCTATACCTGCTGCCAGACCCTTACTGGTAAATTTTCCCAACGAAACTTACTTCAAGTTGAAAAAACAAAAAACAGCTTACCTTATTCATGTTACATACACAAAGTCCAGCGGAAATTACAAATTACCACGCAGTAACTGCAAAATTTTCCCTTCCCCCCGTCGTCACCTCTCCTTATTTCGGCTACACATTTTCTGGATCCCATTTTCTTTCTACGAGGGGCTCACAAACAACGAGAAATAGTTTCTTTACCAGTCTACCTCGGGTGAGATGTCACGTTCTCTGTACCAGTCTCTTTTTCCTATCGAGCTGGACTTTTTCGATAGTCTTATCAAACGTATTGAACAAGACGATTTTTATCGAACTCCATAACAATCCGCCTCGATGAAAATCCAACTCGATAAAAAGTACTCCACCTCGATAAAAGTAATCCACCTCCATAACAAGTCGATTAAAAGTAATCCACCTCGATTAAAAGTAATCGACCTCGATGTAAAAATCATCGTGGTGGATGTAATTGTATCGTGCACGAATTGTTTTTCGTACTCGATCATATTTTATCATGGTCGGTTGCCCAGAAACAAAAATTGATCCAGAAAAGCTGTCCAAGATGAGTTGTCAAGTGTAGGAAAAGTGTCTTAGTCAGTGTTGAACCAGCGGATCTCACTAGCGATATCTCAACAACCTAGCGCCTTACCGATTGAGCTAGGAGCGCTAATGATCCATTTGCGATGAAATTTTGAGTACGTAAAAGAATTTGTCTGTGTGGCATGCATGTGCGTTTTCGTGCCATTAAGCAAAGTGATCGCAAAATCGATGATCGTTTCAAACAGCTCAATGACGAACCAGAGCAACAATTTGCAGAAGATCGTTTCAATCAATTAAAAAAAAATCCGTCCATGACGAGTTGTCAAGTAAAGGAAAAATGTCAAAGCCAGCATTGAACCAGCAGATCTGACTGGCATTGTTCAGCGGTTTAAATTGACAACTAGGTTTTTCTTGTTAACAAAAATATAATAAAATGAAGAGCCAAAAGAAAGAAAAAAAAAACAGGGGAAAAATTCGGGATTTGAACCGACATCCTATACCAAATTTTACCGCATCCACACGCTTTAATCACTTGCGCCATGTAACACATGCTAACAGAGGCTGGCAAATTTACATAATGACTTCCTTTTGTTTCGCTTCATTGCACACCATTCAAGGACTCTTCGTCCATTTTCTCGAAAGCGAAAAGCAAACAGGTGAAAAAAACAGCAAGGCATTGTTAAGTAAGTAAATTGAAGGCCATATGCAAAAAATCAGGCACTTTTGATGAAAAAAGTTTTTGACCTAAATAGTCACTTAGGAGGGTTTTCCACTAGCATCTTCAAATAGCCTGAGTGGCATTACACGACGAGGTGTTCAAAAGAATATTCGAATTTTACGCTGATTTATTAGATCGGGAAGAGTTCGAAAGGAGTGGTCCTATGTGACTGTGTTCAACGATTTGAATGTAGTTACCTCAACTGGTTCACCAAGTTGCAAACCATTTTCTGATTTTAGCATGACTTATGGTTTTGATAATTTCTATGGTGAAATGGATGTCGAACTTGATATGACCAAAGATTATACAATTTTTGCTGGTGTCAAATAGATTTCAATGTTAGGAGTGATATTTATTTGGGGATTTGAATGGGTAAAAGGAAGGTGATATATTGATATCATATTTCTTTATGAAAAGTAACGGTGTGTTTTCTTGAATGCAACATTGAAAGGAACAAACAATTTCACATTTTTAACCGGCAATAAAAATAAATTCATAAACAAGCAGATAATGTCATGGAGTACTAAAACGGGTAATAAATTAATCACTACTATTGCTGGAATTGATCCGATAGAAATCAAAGAAACAGATCCCCCATCCAAGATACAGAAAACTTCATTTACGATTGATAAAGTCTGCTCATCTTTTGAGAATGGGTTTCACAATGAACTCTTATGCAATTGGTGGAGATGCTTTTCATGCTATGGAAGCCGTAGAAAAAAAGTTAGGAACATATTTCGGGTTGGACTAAATAATATGTGACCGTGCACAGGAAAACATACCCTAACGCTTTTCCGTTAGATGGGCAAAAGTGTTAAGCATCCGTTAGTCATCCGTTAGTCATCCGTTAAAAACGTTACAGGCATTAGCCCAACCGTTAGACGTTAGCATCAGGCCGTTACAAGGGAGACTACAACCATTAGCAAGAGACATGTATCCATTAGCCATTAACATTAGACTGTTAGACGGAACAGCATAACCGTTAGCAAAAACTCTGTATCCGTTAGCATGGCTAGAAAAGTCATTAAGATCCATTAGAGTAAACTAGCATACGTTAAACAGGTAATGATTCCATTAGAATGGCATGACACGCATTGAAGTAGAAAGTGGTATGTAGTGTGAACGAGAGCAGCTCTTGGCTTCCATTTAGTTCAAAACAATCATGAGAGATAGCTATCTCTCGACGAGATGTTTTTGCAATTATTATTTTTTGATGATTAATAAATACAACTTGATTGAAGTTCAATAAAGCCTTCATACTATAATTGTTATACGTGATCCAAACAAAACATGTTTGCCACTTTCAAGAACAGAAACGACATGTAAAATCATAACAACACTCATCATCATCTGAACTGTTTTATTTATTCCACAAAGTGCGGTTGTTTTGAGAGCTTGTAATTTGTTACTATAATTCGTGAGCAAACGAAAGTTTAAAAATACCTTACAAATGCCATAGACGGATGAAACAAACACAGAGAAAACTCAACCAAAATGGCCATGCGATGAATAAAGATGTTCTGTGAAGTAAACACTGATCACGTGTCAAGAACTTGTGCTTGTGTGTCAATTCACAGTGCGGGTTCAAAAATTTGCATAAAGTTGTTTACATCTTCCAAGATGTGAGAAACGACCATATTCTGGTGGAAAGCTTGATAAATATTTTGATAGACTGTTGTCTGACTCTGAATCAGATGAAACCAATTTAACTACATGTATGTGACAAAAACAACGCCAACAAAACACCTGTCACTTCAAGACTAGCTTCGTGACTTTGAAAGGTACCGCTTTTCACATGCTCTGTCAAGAAAGCGTAATCTTTCGTGAATCCACAGCTAGATAAAACAGTTACTTTAAAAAAATTCTATACAAAATCTTTGTGTAACAATAAGTACAAGTGACAAATCCATTTCAGTAAAACAAAAAATGTTCACCCTACTCGACTGGCGAGTTTTAAAATTGTTTACATGCGGGTTTAGCGACGTTTCACTTCCCACACGATAATAAAGGACTCGAATTCTGAGTTTGTCTGTCTCGATGAGGAAGTGATAGTTCATATCACTGAGTTTTGCTTTCAATGTTCACCGTGGAAATAATTTTTTAATGTTTGTCTCATCGGCACTTTGTGATTCGTTGTTTTAGAAATCGTGAGTGTAAGACTGATAATGGATTGGCATGATTATGTGTTTATAACATTGGACTCAAAGCTACACTGTTCATGGGTTAAAAGCTCTTAGAGGTAAGCTGTTAGACAACCGTTAAATGTCCTTAGTTGTAGACCATTAGACAACCATTAAATGGCTTCAGTCATCCATTAGAACAAATTGCACAACTGTTAGAACGTGTTTTTCATCCGTTAGGTATACTTAGTTAGCGTTAGAACATTACGAGAGAGTGTTAGAACACTTTGATCTTCCGTTAGGCACAATTAGACAACTGTTAGAATGTTAGGACAAAACGTTAGAATGCTGTAAAGGCCATTAACTATCCGTGAGCTATCCGTCCGTTAGCGAACGTTTGGCGGATAAACGTTAAGGTACGTTTTCCCATTCACAGTCATATCTAAACCATATATATGCAAGCATCAAAGACTATTTTCAATCTCAATCATATCGATAACAATTTCACCAAAGCTGAGATATCAGAATTGAAAGCTTTGTACAAATACTGTCATAAAAAATACTGGCTATTCAAGATGACATACAAATATTTCAAAAAAATGGACCTGATGTGTAAAATCGGATCTGTTGGATTGATAGCAACAGGGACAATAGTGGGAGCTGCAACACTAAATCCCATTGTTCCTAGGACAATATCAGGTGTTCTTATTTTGAGTACATTCACAGAAGCTGAAAATTACAAAAGAAAGATTGAGATGAGTGAATTTGCTTACACTTCATATGAAAAAATATTGACCAACATAAGGTAATTTCTGAGAGGATTAGAATTTGATAACAAACGATTTCTAGACTACATCAAAGTTGTCGATGAAATTGAAGGGGTGAGTGCAAAACCATGCTAAGTGACGATTTGGGTGAAAAAAAAAATTTTCGCGAAAGGGCTTGAATTTTTGCATGTGGTCTTCAATGCAATAGAAAAACGCGGCCCTGTATTTTTGTCGCTGGTTTTTGCTTCGTTTTCGAGTTATAACGTATGCAAAAATACTTGGCTTTTCCTAGCCATGTCTTTAGGAGTTTATTTGTTGAACAGCAAACAGGCAGACTGTTTATAGTGTATGAAGTCAAAATCAAATCTCACAGCATATATAGAGCGGAAATCTGGGAACAGATTGTTTACATCGGCTATTGTGACGTGAGCACAACACGTGAATCGATTGAGCGGCAAACGAAATACCATCGAACTAAAAAGAGATGTGCCGCATTAGAGCTCTGTCAACTAATATCTTAAGCATTGTGTTAAAGTACCTTGTGTGCCTGCCTGGTGGTTGAGAGGCATCATAAAGCCTCGATAAACCTGTAAGTCATCAGCACGTTTTAAAGAATCAAAATGTGTTCTGAAACTTCGAAGGTAGCTGATATACCGTAATCGTGTTATCGGCGTTCGAAGTCAGATCGAGCCAGGCAGCAAAGTCCAAGAGCAGTTCTTGCCCAAGAAAAATACCCTCTCGTGAGTTGTGGCCCATTTGCCAAGCATTGCTAGTGTCAAAGTTTGGAAAGCAAGAACTGGTTTTAGAGTGATAAAATTTGTCTTGTATCGACCGCCATGTTTTCCCGCGCACGAGGTGTAAAGACCCTTCCCGGCATGCATTGCGATCATGTTCTGCTCACGTTTCTCGAACTGGTAACTAGATTGTTTCGGCTTTTTTCATTTAAAGATAATAATGGCCAACAAGTAGCGATCGATTGTAACATAGATCTGTGATCCAGGTTGCTTTGATTTTATTTCATATCAGCATGATTTGTAGTGTTTTGAACTTCTGGGATCAGCGGACATGCAGATGTATGGAGACCCGTACGTTGCGCAGAAGGGTTAATTTGTTAAACTGTTAGGCGGTGCGTGACATAAAGCTACGATCGCGTTGGTCGAAAAATATGTATTTATCTCGTGATTTTTAGCCATTTAAGACGTTGCTGTATTTGGAAAAGTGCTTATTTGATGTTTATTTGTTCAGTGCAGATAGTCATTGTCCCAGATAACCAAAGTAAGTTCCAGATGTTAACACTATTTTCCAGCCGCCATATTTTACCTATTTAAACCTGAAATCAACATTTTTGAGCTTATACGTTGCGTGAAATTAACATTTTGCTGTTTTCTAAGTGAAATCAACATCCTTGCCGTCAAGCGCTAACGTGAAATCAACATTTTGACCTATTTAGACCTGAAATCAACATTTTTGAGCTTATACGCTGCGTGAAATTAACATTTTGCTGTTTTCTAAGTGAAATCAACATCCTTGCCATCACGCGTTAACGTGAAATCAGCATTTTGACCTATTTAGACCTGAAATCAACATTTTTGAGCTTATACGTTGCGTGAAATCAACATTTTGCTGTTTTCTAAGTGAAATGAACAACCTTCCCGTCACGGGTTAACATGAAATCAACATTTAAACCTTTTTTGACCATGAGTCAACGTTTTAACCACTTTTGACCTGAAATCAATAAATTTGAGCTTATATAAGTTGCGTGAAATTGACATTTTGCTGGTTTCTAAGTAAAATCAAAGTCCTTGCGGTCGCGGCGGGCCGATCCTTTGTTATAATAAACCGAGGCGAGACTTTGACTTATAACAAAGGCTTGGCTTGGCTATTATAACAAAGGGTCGGCTCTGTTTATCATAACAAAGGCCCGGCTTCGTTTATTTGAAGACCTCGGCGGGAAAAGGGCGCTAGGTATTTTAATCAAAAGTGAACTTTGTCGAAAACGCTCCAAATTTCCCATACAGTTTTGTTTAGGTATGTTTAACAATGTCCCGTAGTTTTTCCGCTAAGCTTCGCTTCGTTTTCGAGATATTGCGTATGCAGAAAAACCACTCGGTTTTCCTAGCGGCGTCTTTATAAATGAAGCAAAAACCAGCGACAAAAATACAGGACCACGTTTTTCTATTACATTGAAGACCGCATGCAAAAATTCAAGCCCTTTCGCGAAAATTTTTTTTTTCACCCAAATCGTCACTTAGCATGGTTTTGCACTCACCCCTTCAATTATAATAGATATGTGTCCATTATACGACAAATTTGAGGATAAATACAATAAATTGTTTACAACTGAATAAGATTGATTGTTTTATTCCAATAATATTCGTATAACAGCAAAGTTTTTTGGACCTCATTATCGGTATATTATCAGACGGTAAATCCAAGAATTCGAAAAAATTTTTTAGAATAAAATTAATGTTAATCATTCGTTTACGATCACCATTAATTTGTGGCATTATCCTGTCTATTTTTCGGAAAATATCATGTATTCTATTAAGATTTTGTACTGATATTTGCCATCCATTTTTACTAGTGATATTGTTTAGTGCATTGCCTAAATGATACTTTCTTTGGGAAACCAATTTTTTACAATCTTGTACTTGTTTTCAAGAAAATCAACATACTTGTTGGCTATATCATAATTGTTAACTGTGCCACAATTACGGCAGACATCTGTACCCTTGTTATTTATCATGTCTTGTTTTCCACAACATGAAATTATTTTAATTGTTTGTTGTAATTCTTCATCGCAAAATGGGCAATCTATGTAGTCCATTTCGATCATTTCTTCGTGGATAACATTTCCACAATTAAACTTATTTGTTTCACTCAATTCCATACCAAATTATCTATATTGTTTCTCTCCATATGTTTTTAGTCTGAATCAGTTTCTTCATAATCTGATGGTAACCATTCTTCACCTGAAGATTGAGAATACCAGGTTGAACTCTGACTTGATTGGCTTGATTGACTTGATTGACTCAATATGCTCGATTGGCTTATACATTGGCTTGATTGACTTGTTTCCCGTGATTGACTCATATTAATAGAATAGGTAAAATGATGTGCCAATATTGTATGAACAAGTATGAAGTATACTCATTTGTATCAAGTAAATTTCGGAATAAAAGATTCTACTTTATTTTCAAAAAAGAATCATTATGGAAAAAATTGAGAAGGTTATTATGCAAGTAGTATATATGGAAGTTATTAGTTGTTTCTGTCTGTATTGTTTAGAATATTATTTGTTGGCATACATAGTCCAACACAAACTAACAATGAAGCATCAAACGAATAAAGTCGAGTTTGAGAAGAGATATGATGAAAAAAACTGCTTACAGGTAAGCTGAAATATTAAGCATTTCGTAGTTGGGTTGATAAAAAAAACCTGCTTACGCGTAAGCCAAAATTTGAAGCATTTTGTAGTTGGGTTGATTAAAAAAACCTGCTTACACGTAAGATGAGGGAAAGTCCCGCTGTCTTTCCAAGAATATCACGCATTCTTTATTCTACACAGGATGACGCCATGCGATGAAATTGCTCTTGTCAAACCATGAAAATTATCTACACTAATATGGTGAAATATAATCCACCATGGTACTGTACTGTTTGTTTAAGCAACAAAAATTATAAGATGACTGGTAAATACAGGCACCTCAGCACTAGACTGCACCAAAGAAATTTGAACATCACCAAAGATTTTCCAAAATTGGAGAATGAATTGATTGATGAACCAAAACCTTCAGCTGAAGTTACTGCTGATTTTATTGTATCAAACGGTGACAATAAGCATAAGAATTAATACCATCATCATGACGATATCTTTTATCATGAAAACATGATGGTGATACTTTATTAACCTCAAAACTGCCTAGTTGATGGTGATCAGATCTTATTGTTTTCATCTTATGATGTAACTGCCTACTTTTGAATAACACTTTTTTATAATCGCAATGTTTTAACTCACTTGATAACATTCTTTTTAATTCCTTCGGCGGTTTTACCATTTTCACCGTTGTCTTTGATCTATGAGTACATGTTACTTCGAAGACCAATGAATTCAGTTATTATTTCTCCAGCAGCTTCATCCTTGAGTTCGCCAATTACTTTTTTGTTTTATCGTAAAATTTACTGTTTTCTTGGTAATCACTAAAAGCAAACTTATTTTTGTCTTTGAAGAAATCCTTGTACGCATCTTTTGTTTGAATTTCACATGTTAAACTATCAGTGTCAGTGAATAATAACGTGGCTTTTGATTTATATTTTTGTTTGATATAATTATAATGGAAGTCGTACATCAAAGTCTTACTCAAGTCTAAGATGCACATGCCAACATATGCAGGTCTATTCAGTTTTAAGGTTTCTTTGATTTTGTGTACTGCTACCAAATTTTCATTGAAAATTTTGGATAAAACATAAGTTGGCTTACTTGCTAATTTGACATGCTGTTTTTCATCAGTGACAAGTTTGACATCAACACGTTTTTGCACATTTTCCATTGTCTTACCAAACACAGCATTATTCATCAGTTTAAAAAAATATTTTTCAAATGAATTCTTGGCATTAGTTCTTTTCTGTGTGTTGAAATCAATATAGCTCTTCAACCAGGGTGATTGATTGAATTTTAAAACACGATGGTTTTTGGTCAGCTTCAATCCCAAGGAGAGATACAATTGAAGATTTTGTTTGTCGCTTAGTGTAGGTATCAATCTGTGAACCTGCCCTATTGAGATTTTAAATTTGTCTTTTATCTCTTTGCAATAATCAGAAAGCATATTTTCTGTGACTTTAACCTGTTCAGGAGCAAGAGGAAAATCATTGTGTAGATCATGCAATTCATGAGGGTATACCAGGTCCACCTCTATAATCAATCCTGTTTTGCCATCATCTGTGTATTTACTGAGATCTACTTTATTAACCTGTTTGTCTGTCATCCATCTGAATTTACCAATTGAAAGATACTGACTCATAGCCCAACCATATAGGTTATTAGCATCAAGATAAGTGATGTATTTTGATGGTTTGGTCTGGTCATATGATTCCATGTACTTGTTATTAGCCCCACCAAATCTGTTGGTGATATAGCTTGTTCTTCCACGCATACCTTTTTCAATAAATTGAAACATATCATTCATCAGTTCCAATTTAATATCAGTCATTTTCAGCATAGCTTCCAATGACATTCCAGGAGATGTAAAATAATGTGCTGGATCAAGTTTATAGTATTCAAGGCATGTTCTCCTGAAATTTTCAAAGACATCAGCCAGTAACAATATCAGACATCAAATACAGATCATGATACTCACCCATATTTTTAAGCTTGAAACCCTTCCAAACTTTTTTTCAGCATGCTTATAATCATCATCAGTTATATGTTGATCATTTAGAATACTATAAAATTCATCTTTTGTTGGTAGCTTGGTTTCATTGAATTCTTCAAATGAATCCATGTAGTCATGAGGGTAAGCACCTTTGTCATTAATTCAAATGCTTTTGAATGAATCTTTTGATAAATTACTGGTAAGTTTATCCAAACTAGAGCTCATGAAGTGGAAGCCATCAATGAATACCAGATTTTAAGGAAAACGACCACTTTTTTAAGTTTAAAAAACATGTTTTGACAGAACTTCTGTCATCTTCAGTTGAATGAATGATTACAAAGCAAGTTGAATAATAAGTAGGCAAAAATGCTAATTAAGACAAATAGTAACAACAGAACGTGAAAAGGTGTAAGTTAAAAGGATAATTTTAGATTTACATGGTGTAATCTAAAATTATCCTTTTAATTTACACCTTTTCACGTTCTGTTGTTACTGTTTGTCTTAATTAGCATTTTTGCCTACTTATTATTCAACTTGCTTTGTAATCATTCATTCAACTGAAGATGACAGAAGTTCTGTCGAAACATGTTTTTTAAACTTAAAAAGTGGTCGTTTTCCCTAAAATCTTTACATGTCTGCTGCTATCTAGACCTTTTGGAAATACCAGATTATAACCAAGCATATAAATATTTATTTATTTATTATATTTATTTATGAAAGCCATATACTTTTCCATGTTACTGGTGTAAGTATTATTCTTTGTTATTTGACCAATCTGCTGCATGATAAAATGGCTCTCAACCTCTGAGATTATGGAAATGACTGGTATCTTGTCCGTCAATTGATAATTCAGATTGGAAGCTTTATGAGCTGATCCACGATATTTACCAGTTGCATGACAATGGTCTCTGACTCATTTGTCTTTATTGGTATACCTCTTGCCACAAATATGGCACACTTTTGTTTGTTTGAGATTCTCTATGTCAGCAGGAGTCATTTTCAATGGTTTATTGAATTTATATTTGATGGTATTTTTGCAATATTTTACCTCATCAAGCATCGTTTCCATAAACTTATACACAGCATTTGGTCCACCATAATACTGAACAGGTCTTGTATACTTGTCATCATAACTACATACTACTTTATAACCCTACCCACAATCTATATGTTTTTGATATGCTTCAGTACATGAATCATCATCATTTGGTTTGCAAGAATCTACTTTTTCTGTGATGGCTTCAAAATCTGCATATAACAAATGGTGCTTTTAATTGTCTATGATAATTTTTAAACATAATTTTTTCACCCTTCCCAGGCATTTTTATTGCTTGTTGACCATTGATCACAATACAGTTTTCTTTGCAATTATTGAGAACATCTTCAGATGAAAAACACTGGAGACAGTGCATGCAAAAATGTTTTCTCTCTTTGTGCTTTGTCTGGTTATACATAAATCTATCAAAGTCTTTGATTAACACATAATGTTGTTTTTCCTCATTGGTTATTAAATGTAATTTGTGATAATCAGTATTGACATAAATTAATATTTTGCCAACACAGAACAGAGAACTGGGTGGGAGAGTAGTATGTAAGGCTCGTGGGCAGTACGTTTGTAAAAAGAGACGTTTGAGAAACTTGTGACCTTCTACGGTCAGCCTTGCCACTAGCACTTTCCTATAAGGTTCATTTCTTCTCTTCATCACTTTTCCTTGGCTAGTTACAGATGAAGCAGGCATCAGGAAAGTCATTGCTGAAAACAACAAAGATCTTATCGTTCAGATCAAAGATCTCGTAAATACTTCAATTTCTGACCTCAAACAATCTAATGAGTCAATGGCTTCCCAACACATGTCAGAGATTAAGAGGCTGAAACGAGATTCCGTTTCTCAATTCAACAAAAAGAGCCATGAGGAGCAGTACAAAGCAAACAAAGCTATTAAAGATGCTGCTGAAGATGCCCAGATTGCCATCGAAAGGAACAACATTGAGAAGACTAAACAAGCCTTAGATAAAGGTATGGACCTGCTTCAAGAGCGTCAAAAATTAATCCTACTAGCTGATAAATCACAGTACGGGTGGAAGATGGTCCTCAAGTATAAACACCATGATCTCGCAGACGACGAAGAAGATCAGAAAAAGATATACAGGGAGAATCCAGAGCAGCTAGGTCCACGAAGCATTTTACATCTTGCTCGATCCAGCAAAGAAGTGATGTCATATCAACTTCAACTGCCCAGCTTTCCGCCTCACAGCTACCCAATTTGTTTTCGCATGTAAAACCCACAGCTTTGGTCTCAGAGATCAGCATCTGGTGCTTTGCTTGTGGCAAACGCGGGCATTGGAAGGCTTTCTGTCCTATTTTATGGTTTAATGTTCCTTCTAATACCGGTCAGAATCCCAAATGACCCACTTTGGATGTCGATTTGGAACAAGACCTTGTTCATGAGGATAGCAATGAATTAGTTTTTCTTTGTGTCAATGGAAATTCTTTTGAGGTTAAATACGGCTAGGACTATTTGTCCGTTAAAGGTCAGCTACGTGGAGCCCTAGCATTCTGGAATGACATTCACGCGCCTCAGTTTATCCTGGATATTATTGAATATGGCTATATATTACCGCTTCTTCAAATTCTTCTGCCCTTCACAGCTAAAAATAATAGTTCGGCTTTGGAGCAGCCAGCTTTTGTCGAAAGTGCTATCAACGATCTCATTGTCAATGGTTGTGTCACTGAAGTGTTTGAGGCTCCTGTTGTCATCAATCCTTTGTCCATATCTCTTCAAAAATCAGGCAAAAAGTGTCTAATTTTAGACCTTTGCCACGTTAATCAGTTCCTTTATAAATGTCAATTCGGGTGTGAGGATTTGTCTATTGTGAAAGAGATTTTGAATGCCGGAGATTTTATGTTTACTTTTGACTTAAAGTCTGGTTACCATCGCGTGGAAATATTCCCGGAGCACAGGAAGTATCTATCATTTGCGTGGACATTTTCTTCTGGATGCACCAGATTTTTCCAGTTTTCTGTTCTTCCGTCTGGCCTCAGTTCCACACCTTATCTATTTACTAAATTACTCCAGCCTTTAGTCAAGAAATGGAGATCTGAAGCAAAGTCGATCGTGGTTTATTTGGATGATAGTTTCGGGGCTGCTGCAGACAAGAATAAGGCAAAAATTGCCAGTTTGCAAGTACACGCAGATCTTAAATCTGGCTTTCTTCCCAACAAAGTCAAACGCATTTGGGAGCCTACTCAGGTTATTACTTGGCTCAGAGCCGTTCTCAACACTTCCACTTCTCAAATTTCTGCCACTGATAAGCGGATTACCAGTTTACAAGAAGACTTAGCGACTCTTTTCGCCATTTCCTCATCTTGTCATCCAGTTCGTAAGCTTGCCTCTGTTTGCGGAAAAATCATATCTCTTGGCTCCTGCATTGGTAAATTTAAATGTCTCTAGGCTTATGTCTAGAAATTTATTCACAGTCATCAATACCCCGCCAACCTGGAACTCTTATGTTCGTCTTTCATCTGAAGCTCTGGCTGAACTGTATTTCTGGAAATCTAATGTGGCAAGTTTTAACAGCATTCCTATTTGCCCTGTTGGGCACAAGCCTTCAAAGATTGTCTTTTCCGATGCTTCTGGCTCAGCTTGCGGCAGTTTCATCGAGTTTGAGGGGATGATGTTCCAGCAAAACTGGTCAGATTTTGAGAAAGCTCAAAGTTCTACATTCGGAGAGCTGTTAGCCATTTTCTTTATCAGTGAAAGCTTTCGTAGAGTCTTTGAAAGCCCAGACAGTCACGTGGTTTACAGATAATCAGAATGTTGTCAGGATTGTTAGTTCCGGGTCTAAGAGTCCAGCATTACAGGAGCTTGCAATGGGTATCCATCGAAGTTTACTTAATTCTATTAATATCGATATGGAATGGATCCCAAGAGACCTAAATAGTGTGGGGGATGATATAAGCAAATTCATTGATTATGATGACTACATGATCAACGATAGTCTTCAATGCTTTTGACAACTTATGGGGTCCACATACCCGTGATAGGATTGCTTGTTCCTACAATGCCAAAATCCAGTGCTTTAATTCAAGGTTTTACCAACCTGGTTTGAGTGGAGTTAATGCATTTTCTCAGGATTGGTCTCATCATAATAACTGGCTGTTCCCCCCCCTGTGTATTTAACGTGTAAAGTTATTAAGCATATGGAGCTTTGCAGTGCTCAAGGAACCCTGATCGTTCCCCTTTGGAAGTCAGCCCACTTTCAGCCCATCCTATGTTCAGATGGTTTTCGTTGGAGTACATTTATCCATGACTGGATTATTCTGCCTAACTTTCCGAATTTATTCATTAGAGGAAAAGCTAAGAACTCTATTTTTGGTAGCAAGCCATTGGCATTTGTTTTGTTAGCTCTACGTCTTGACTTTAGCATCATTCCCAGATTAGATTCCGAGTTATCTCATAAAAGCTTCCTAGTTCCTTGTGTTTGATTCCATTCAGGCTAGAGATTGCAGCTGTTTTTATTATGTGCCGATAAGGCATATTTGCGTGAAGTACTTATTATTTGTTAGTAATTTCAAGTTAAACGTGTTATGCCTCAGAGAGGTATCCAGGAGAGGCCCTAGAGGGGCGATTTATCATATGTATTTTCTTTTTTGTACCCTAGAGGGGTATATTATGTTGACTATGTGCAAATGCCCTAGAGGGGTACATCCACTAGAATAGCATGGTTTTTATTTTTGTATTGTGATACCCAAGAAGTGTGTTGCCTGGAGGGCAAGGGTTTTCCTTACTGAAAAAAGTGAGTTAAATGGAAATTCAGCATTGAGTGCATTGCTGCCTGTCTCATTGATATGTTTTTAGATTTTCTTGATATTTTTCCTTTTTCTTATCCTTAGATATCTTCACTTCCGTTTTCTGGTCTTCAGAGGCCCAAAGTTCCACAAGAGTGGTTCAGCTAATGGAGAATCTCAAATCTACTGTGCTTGCTTCCAAAGCGTCTGGGGCATCCAAAAATTACTTGAGAGCCTTTGCTAGTGATGTCTTGGGTACCTCAGAGTTGCCAGTCAGACCCATCGATTGTGCCCTCTACTTGCAACACCTCCTCGAGTCGTCCAAGTCCATTGCTATGATCAACTGCGCCTTCTATGCGTTCAAGTGGATACATCTTCTTGTAGGCATCGACTGACCAACATTACACCCTATTGTTATGGCCGTAAAAGAAGGAGCTGGTCGCCTTGCCAGTCAGCCAGTAGTCAATAGGAAGGAGCCCCTGGATGCTCAACACCTCAAGCTTCTTGCTGCAGAGACTAATCTAGAAGACCTTCTACAACTAATAAATTTACTTTTGTTCATTCTCCCATTTTCCAGCTTTCTTAGAAGTTTTGAGTTATGCGTTGTTCGTAGCAGAGATGTTCAGTTTAACGAGGGTTACCTTACAATCAGCATAGAGAAAAGCAAGACGGACCAACTGAGGGAGGGTAGATCAGTCGTTATCGCTGGATCCTCATCTACCACGTGTATGTGTTCTTTACTTAAGCTGTATATGCGGAAGGCCCAGTTTCCGGAAGATTCAGACGAGTATCTTTTTAGGGCCATTTCAGCTTCAGGCAATTATAAGCGCCTTATCTCTATAAACAAGCTGATTAGTTACTCTACCCGTAGGCAGTCGTTTAAAAGTCTTTCGTGAATATTGTACCAGATATCTTTAAGTTTAACACTCATTCAGCTAGGTCAGGTGGAGCTGCCAGCTCTGGTGTTTCAGAAAGGAATCTTCAGTGCCATGGTTGCTGGGCTTCAGTCACAGCGAAGGATTCTCTTGCCAGTAGGCCAGAAGTCTCTAAGGCTCTGTCTCTGTGAGCTCAAGCCATACCTTTAGCTCTCTATCTTGGGCCTGGCTGACCAACACGCCCATGCCTCAACCTTTGAGTGTGTTTGGTTGTGTAGTGAAGGCAAAGTCAATTTTTTTAAAAAATTTTTTTAAAAATAATACTAGTGAGCAGCACCCCAGCAACAGATCTTGTCAACTTGCTTTATTTTCTCCGACCGGTTTCGTCTGATCATACAGACTTCATCAGGGAGTTTGAACAAGATACATAAAGGAACTTATTTTATACCTATTCTTTAGAGTACAAATCACGTTCCGACCAGGGTGTGAACAGCAAAAAACACCTACAAAATTGCGTGCAGGATATGACTAAAATCCTGCGAATGTGCAATGTTTAATTTTGGGGCTCACAGATTTAACGTTAAATCTGTGAGCCCCAAAAACGTTTACTTACATAGATGTGCTAACGTATTGGTAGATTTATAACTAACAATAGAACTAAGGTTCGGTAAATGCTTAAGAATAACTTTTTTGATTCCAACATGACTGCAGTTAAACATGGATTTGAACACCACTGTCCTATGTCTAGATAACCGACCAGGCTTAGAGAACCATTTACTCCTGTTACTATAGTTTATCTCCCTGAAAACGGGTAGTAAAAACCTAGCTGGATAACCCCGAAGGCGTAAGCGCTTCCAGAATAGTTGACGTGTCTCATCGAATGAGCGAAAAGTCGAGCTATTTCTGGCGTAACGCATGAGCTCGCCTTTGATAAAAGCTTTCTTGTTGCTAGCGGGGTGAAATGACTCATATGGTATATACAGATACTTGTTAAGCGGTTTCTGAAAAGTAGAGTATTGCAGTTTGTTTATGACAGAATCTTTGAAAAGTAGCAAGTCTAGAAAGGAAATCTTAGAATCACTAATTTCGTAAGTTATCTTAATGCGTTCATCCTTAGTATTAATGGCACTGAGAAATTCAAGGAGGGTCTCCCGAGGGCCTTCCCAGATGACAAAAATATCATCGATAAAATGCTTGTAGAGGGTTAAATTTCGAGAATACAATTCAATAATATCCCTCTCGTGATAATACATAAAAGCGTTTGCGGCTGTAACTGCGAAGGGAGTACCCATGGCGATACCAAACGTTTGATGGTATATATCGCTACTAAATTCAGATTTAAGGAAATTATTTTCAAAGATTACACGAGTTAACTGTACCAAGAGAGGTGTTTGCGCTACCTTGCCCTCTCTAAGCAAGAGGTCAAGAGCAATAATTGCTTTCTTTGTGTCAATGTTTGGATAGAGTGATGACACATCCGCCGTAACAAGAAGGCAATTTGCGGGTAGCTCAACTTTCTCTAAACATTGGATCAGTTCACCCGAGTCACGTAAAACCGTAGGCATAGTAATGTTTGGTTTGACTAATTCGTCAACAAAAATACTAATGGGCCTAGTGATATAAGAGTGAGAAGCCGCAATAGGCCTCCCAGCTATAGGTGACTTATGAATCTTAGGAGTAATATAAAATTTAGCAGGATCGATACTCCTAGGACTGTCGTCTAGGCTACGGAGGAACTTGAGAGAGTTGGGTGGTAAAAATCTAGAGTAACTATTTACAAGTTTATCTCTGGTCTCAATTACCTTTTGACGTCTAAATGTCCAGTCATCTTTTGTGACTTTAGCATACGATTTAGTGTCATTGAGGTGTTTAAGAGTCTCTTTTTCTACCCAGTCTGTGGATACGAGAGCAGGTCCGAGGTTTTTGTCTGTGGCTAAGATGCGAACCGTGGGGTTTTCCTTGAGCTCGCGTAATCCTCTCCGTTCGCCAAACGTCAGATTGTTTGTCCAACGCGGCGGGGTCTGGTTAAAGGTCTCCAGTAGCTCTAGACGGATTTTATACAGGTTTTCTTCGAGGTCAGGATCTTCCCGAGGCGGATTCCATCCTGTTTTAACGTACAGTTTAGGATTGAAGTCCGGGTCATCAGGTTGATCAGCAAATTTGTAATGCAGACGGACGCTACGACAGAAATCCTGTATTTGATTGTCAAAAACACAAACGGCAGGCGGTCTAAGCGTAGGTCTAAATTTAAGACCTAAGCCAAGAGTTCGTGACTGCTCTGGGGTGAGAGTGACATTTGAAAGATTGTGAAATTCCAAATTCCGTGGTAAAAGGTCCAAAATCGGTTTTTTTGCCATTTTGTCAAGCCATTTAGAGTAACTGTCTCTCGCATCTATTTTACGACGCCGTTTCCACGGCCTTTCCCATTTTTTGATTTCTGGCGACGAGAAACAGAGGGAGAGCGGCTATCAGAAAACCTGACATTCATGGGTTTTTTGGACTGTCTCCGCTGTTTAGATCGACTTCGTCTCCCTTGTGCACTTTTGGCTGCGGGCGAGGGGTTACGCAGGTTACGGGCATCCTGGCTCGAATCTTGACGGCGTTGTTGTTTCCGATTTCTGGAGCTTGATCTATTTTTACCACGGCTTTTGGAATTTTTTCGGGGCGGTGGAGCTGTATTTCCTGGCGGAGAAGCTGGGTTGAGCTTAGAAACTTCCTGTCGCACGGCACGTTGCACCATGTCACGGACAGACTGTTCATTAATGGTAAATTGGGTATCCATTTGCTCTGTTCTTTTGGCCTCTTTAGAAGCTTTTTTAATGTTCTCCGCTACCCATTTAGAAGCTCGTGTTGCAGCACACTCGAAATAGAAGCTGTCGGCAAAACATTTTGCCGACTTGACATATTCGTCTGCTTCAGTGTTAAGAGAAGAATCACTAGATTGAAAGGAATTCCTCCAGGTCTCAATGGCAGTGAAGACGCTCTTCTTCTCTTCAGCGCACTGCACTTTTGCTTGCTGTTCTTCAGTTTTTAGGGAGTCGATAGTGGCGTCTAGAAGCTTTAATTCAGCTTCTTTGGTGATGGTGTTGAATATTTCTTGAAGAAGCTGGGTATTACGGCCTTTAGCGGTTACACAGCAAATCTTCAAACCACTGGGTACCTTCCTGTTGCTCTTGTTGGATTCAAGTCTCTGTATGCGTTCCTGTAGACCATAAAGCTGATTTTCAGCCTCGATGAAGCTCCAGACAAGATTTTTTAGCACGCGTTGAAAGTGGTCATCGATCCATATTTCGGATTCAGGTGATTCTTCGGCTGTTGTCGCTCGATGATCTTCTACGACCTCCTCACGCGCCTGACTTTGTCTATCTGTAGATTCTTGCCGTTTTTTAAGTTTTAAAGCACTTTTGGTCATCTTGAATCCAGAGCGATCTGAAGTGTTGCTGAACATATTGTGGCTTCTGCTAGCTGTGACTTAGACAATTTTTTTAAAAATAATACTAGTGAGCAGCACCCCAGCAACAGATCTTGTCAACTTGCTTTATTTTCTCCGACCGGTTTCGTCTGATCATACAGACTTCATCAGGGAGTTTGAACAAGATACATAAAGGAACTTATTTTATACCTATTCTTTAGAGTACAAATCACGTTCCGACCAGGGTGTGAACAGCAAAAAACACCTACAAAATTGCGTGCAGGATATGACTAAAATCCTGCGAATGTGCAATGTTTAATTTTGGGGCTCACGGATTTAACGTTAAATCCGTGAGCCCCAAAATTAAACATTGCACATTCGCAGGATTTTAGTCATATCCTGCACGCAATTTTGTAGGTGTTTTTTGCTGTTCACACCCTGGTCGGAATGTGATTTGTACTCAAAGAATAGGTATAAAATAAGTTCCTTTATGTATCTTGTTCAAACTCCCTGATGAAGTCTGTATGATCAGACGAAACCGGTCGGAGAAAATAAAGCAAGTTGACAAGATCTGTTGCTGGGGTGCTGCTCACTAGTATTATTTTTAAAAAAATGTGATAATCACTATTGACATAAAGTAATATTTTGCCAACACAGAACGGAGAACTGGGTGGGAGAGTAGTACACAAAGGCTCATGTGCAGTACATTTGTGAAAAGAGACGGTTGAGAAACTTGTGACATTCTACGGTCAGCTTTGCCACTAGCACTTTCCCATAAGGTTCATTTTTATTGTGTAATTAGCGTCGTATGATTTGTTTTTTCATTCTGTTGTTTATAGGTCAACCTTAAAACCCCAAAGGTGGTGCCACTGCAGGTACACGGTCCCTATTTTTCCTAACAAGAGGTTTTTGGGGCTCACGTGTCCGGCTTTGGCGCATGTAGGACGTTACTTGATGTATCTCTTGTGCACTTTGTTGTAGCAAAGTAAATATAACATATCTTGGGCCTGGCTGACCAACAAGCCCATGCCTCAACCTTGAGTGTGTTTGGCTGTGTAGTGAAGGCAAAATTAGAAGATTCAAATGATCATTGAACTTTTCTTTGCTAATGTAAATCAGAAGAGGTTGTTTATTGTCATATCTAAAGACATTAATGTTGATATTATTCTGTTTTTCAATTTTAATGTAATCATTGATTTTAACAGGAAATTCAACATTAGAATAATTTAAATATTTAACGTATTCTCGATCAATTTTTTTTACTCTTTCTTGATCTTTGTTTTGTGGATTAATATGTCTAATATGACACCGTCTGAAACATTCATTAAACTTATTTTTTATATTTATCAAACCTTTTAATGAGTTTCTCGGCTCTTTTGGAAGCTAGATATATGATTAACCCTTCATTGGTTTATATTTAACAATATTCAAATAGTGATCATCAATTTTATCGATTATCCAGCCAGATTCTTCAGATAACCATTGGCTGATTTTTTTCAAAATCTGTTCTTGAGCCATTTTTGTTTATTTAAATCAATGATATTTAGAACAGTCTGAGCTTGACTATTGAAGTAAGCTGTTTTTCTTTTAACATGATGCTTCCCACCAATAATATCAATTTCAACTTCAACATCATCATTTTTTGCATTATGAGAAACTTCTTTGACAAAAGTCACTTTCAAGGACTCATAAAATTCAAAATTTGTATTATTTTTCAAGTAACATTCATTAAAATAGTGTTCAATTGCTTGCCTGGTTGTTTGCAATTGAATTAATGGCTCATTTTTATTTTTCAAATTAATCTCATAACTTTTAACAGCATCTTTTAAAGCTTGAGCTTTGGTTGGTAGTCCAATTAGTGATTTATACTTATCATCTAATTTTCGACTCTCTTCATCCAACTCTTGGCTTTTCTTTTCAATATCTTCTACTGATTTATCCATTTGTTGCTCAGTAGCCTTTTTTAATTTTTCAAACTCTAGCCAAAAAAGCTTTGTTCTTTTCTGTTTTTTTTGTTTTTGAGTTAATTTAGGTTTGGGAACACTTTTAACAATAACTCTTTGAGGTTGAGTTGGTTTAGGACTTGGTTCGCTTTTAACCATAACTTTTAGTTGTTGGTTTTTAGCTGTAAGTAATTTAATTTTCTCAATTAATCGAGTCTGATAATTTATTCAAATTTGATTTATTCATCATTACTATATTATAGTTAGATAATTTATTTTCCAAATTTCTATTTTTCATACTCATTATTCCCATTGTATTAATGGCGATTTTTCTTTAATTGTTAATCAAAAGCTCTGCTTTGCCACTTGGTGAGCCATTTTTTGATTTGCGGAAGGCCTGGGAAAGCCTAATTGTGACTGTGAACGGGAAAACGTACCTTAACGCTTATCCGTTAAACGGGCGCTAACGGACGGATAGCTAACGGATAGTTAACGGTCTTCACAGCATTCTAACGTTTTGTCCTAACAGTCTAACGGTTATCTAAGTGTGCCTAACGGATGATCAAAGCGTTCTAACGCTCTCTCCTAACGTTCTAACGGCTAACTAAGTATGTCTAACGGATGAAGAAACCGTTCTAACGGTTGCACAATTTGTTCTAACGGATGACTGGAGCCGTTTAACAGTTGTCTAACGGTCTACATCTAAAGAGGTTTAATGGTTGTCTAACGCTTTACATCTTAGGACGTTTAACGGTTGTCTAACGGTTAACATCTAAGGACTTCTATCGAACGAATAGCGTAGCTTTCAGTCCGATGTTAGAAACACGTAATCGTGCCAAACCATTATTAGTCTTACACTCACGTTTTTTAAAAAAACCAATCACAAAGTGCCGATTTCATCACTCGTCGACGAGACAAACATCAATAAAATTATTTCCACGGTGAGCATTGAAAACAAAACTCAGTGATGTAAACTATCACTTCCTTATCGAGACAGAATAACTCAGAATTCGAGTCCTATATTATCATGTGGGACACGAACCTAACGCCGCTAGACCCGTGTGTAAACAATTTAACTCGCCAGTCGGGATGAACATTTTTTATTGTTTTACTCAAATGAATTTGTCGCTTGTACTAATTTTTACATAATGACTTTGCCTAGAGTTTTGTAAAAGTAACTGTTTTATCCAGCTGTGGATTCGCAAGAGATTAGGCTTTCTTGACAGAGCATGCATGCGAAAAGCGGTACCTTTTGAGGTCACAAAGCTAGTCTCGAAGCGACAGGCGTTTTGTTGGCGCTGGTTCCATCCGATAAAGTTGTTTTTGTCACATACTTGTAGTTTAAAATTGGTTTCTTCTGATTCAGAGTCAGTCAACAGTCTATCAAAATATTCATCAAACTTTCCGCCGGAATATGGCCGTTTCTCACATCTTAGAATATGTAAACAACTTTATGCAAATTTTTGAACCCGCGCACTTTGTGAATTGACACGTGATCAGTGTTTACTTCGTAGAACATCTTTATCCATCGCATGGCCATTTTGGTCGAGTTTTCTCCGTGTTTGTTTCGTCTGTTTATGGCATTTGTTAAGTATTTTTAACTTTCGTTTGTTCACAAATTACAGTAACAATTTACAAGCTCTCGAAACAACCGGACTTTGCCGAATAAATAAAACAGTTCATATAATGACGATCGTAGTTAGGATTTTACATGTCGTCAGGCTGTTTGTGGAAGCGGCAAACGTGTTTTGTTTTGGATCGTGTATAACAATTATAGCATGAAGGCTTTATTGAATTTCATTCGAGTTGTATTTATCAATCAGGGCATCAAAAAATAATAATGACCAAACTTCTCGTCGAAAGATAGTTATCTCTCATGATTGTTTTGAACTAAATGGAAGCCAAGAGCTGCTCTCGTTTCACACTATGTTAGGCTACCACATTCTACTTCAATGCATGTCATGCCATTCTAACGGAATCGTTACCCGTTCAACGGATGCTAGTTTATTCTAACGGATCCTAATGGCTTCTCTAGCCGTGCTAACGGATACAGAGTTTTTGCTAACGGTTATGCTGGCCCGTCTAACGGTCTGATACTAACGGCTAACAGATACATGTCTCTTGCTAACGGTTGCACTCTCCGTTTTAACGGCCTGATGCTAATGTCTAACGGTTGGGCTAACACCTCTAATGTTTTTAAGAAACGTTCTAACGGATGACTAACAGATGCTTAACACTTTTGCCCGTCTAATGGATAAGCGTTAAGGTACGTTTTCCCGTTCACGGTCACAATTTATGCTGTTTCTGGCAGAAGGATTTTTTTGATTTCCGGAGGGGTGGCAAGAGTATCTTTTGATCACGAGCTGGCTCCGTGAAGTGTTTCTGGCAGAAAGATTTTTGATTTCTGGAGGGGTTGGAGACATAAAATTTGCTCACGACAGGGCTTAGGACAGAACATCCTCTGAGAGGCCTGAAAATGCATTTTTTTTGAGTTGGGGCCCGGCGAGGGTATTTTTTTGGTTTGCGGAGGGGTGGAAAGGCCATTTTTTGCATAATGCGCTCGTACCCCCATTTTCTAACTACTCCAATCTGAAACTTTTCTCTTGTTGACCCAGTTCTGGAATTCATTTCGATGACAGAGTCCAACATTATTTATTTTAGGAAAATGACGAACTTTATATGGGGGTATTTAGGGTCTCAATAGACAAGAATTAGTTTTTTGATATAAATTTTATTTGGTCGATACTAGACGCTGACTCAGTTCAGTCAGCGATACAAGAGCCATCAGTTCAACCCAGAGTTCTTACCTACCGTGTTTATAGAGTTGTAACTAAGTTAACAACTTTAAATCCATAGGAACGCTTGAAAAGTTAATGCTTAGTGTAATTGTCAATAACTACAAATCCGTATGAAAGTGATAATTTTGCAGCTAAAGACAAGTGATAAAGTTACCTTTCGGTCGGAAAGAATCTTTAGTTTCCTGTGACATGATGCTGAATTAAAACTGGTATTAACTGTACATCAGGAATTCCAAAACGGGGGGGAGTGACACAGTTTTGCAAAACCTACACGCACACTATTTCCGTGCAGATTTACAGTGTAGCACAGCGAATACATGGTCGTTTCTCGGAAAGTTATTTTCAAAACTATAGGTACCATAAAAGTGACATCAAACACATGTTTATAAGATTTACTTTGCATGAGTTTCCTTATCTGTCGTCATGAGTTGTGTCAGTCAACCATATATCCAGGAGCTCTGAGGCAAGGACCCTTTGAAGATTTTCATCCCAACCATTCTGGGGTGCAGACAGCTCGCTCCCTAATTCCAGATTACCTACGGACTATATCCTCTCAATGGAACGCAGAACCACCCAGCAAAACGGGGGGGGGGGGGGGTCGTCACAGTTTCACCAAACTTACACAGGCACTATTTCAGTGCAGACTTACAGTGTAACACAGTGAATACATGGTCTTTTCTCCGAAAGCTATTCTCAATACTATAGGTACCTGGGGACACATTACTGAGCAGGGCTTACTCTTACGCCCCCCTAACAAGCGCAAAATTGGGATTTTCAACCTCAAAACTTTTAGTCGGAAATTATTCGCAGTGTTCAACTTAGTGTACACACCAAGTTTGGCGCTCTTAGACCATCATTAAGGGGTCTCTGTCCCTAAGGCAACAACACTGGGCATGGGCTCTCATTTTATGCACGGACCTAAGATTTTCACATTTTCAAAACTTTTAGTGGGAAACTATTGGCCACCTGCGGCTGCATGTAGGCATCAAGTTTGGCACTCTTAAACCATCGTTAAGGGGTTCCTGTCCTCTAGGAACCCAAAACCGGGCATCAGCTCTCGGCTAATCTATGGGCACCCCTAAGATTTTTACAATTTTCAAAACTTTTTGCGGAAAACTATTGGCCATCTTTAGCTGCGTGCAGGTGCCAAGTTTGGCGCTGAAATTCCATTGTAAGATTTTCACCATTTTAAAAACTTTTTGCACAAGACTATTAACAATGTACAGCTGCGTGCAGGCGCCAAGTTTGGCGCTCTGAAACTATTGTTAATGGGTCCATGTCCCCTAGGCAATAACACCAGGCGTCGGCTCCCTTTCTATACACAGACCTAACACTTTCACCATTTTCAAAAGTTTTTGCAGGAGACTATTGGCCACCTACAGCTGCATGCAGGCGCCAAGCTTGGCGCTCTGAAACTATTGTTAAGGGGTTCCTGTCCCCTACGCAACAAGACAGGGCGTTGGCTCCCCTTCTATGCACGGACCTAAGATTTTCATCATTTTCAAAACTTTTTGCAAGAAACTAGTGACCATCCTCAGCTGCATGCAGGTGCCAAGTTTGGTGCTCTCAAATTATCGTAAAAAGGTGCGTCCTCTAGAAACCGAAAACCGGGCATCGGCTGTCCGCTATTCTATTGGCACCTCTAATATTTTCACCATTTTTAAAACTTTTTATAGGAAACTATTAGCCACATACAGCTGCGTGCAGGCGCCAAGTTTGGCGCTCTGAAACTATTGTTAAGGGGTCCCTGTCCCCTAGGCAACGACACCGGGGTTGGCTCCCTTTCTATGCACGGACCTAAAATTTTTACCATTTTCAAAACTTTTTGGAGAAAACTATTGCCCACCTACAGCTGCGTGCAGGTGCCAAGTTTGAGGCTCTGAAACTATTGTTAAGGGGTCCCTGTCCCCAAGGCAATGACACCAGGCATCAGCTCCTCAACTATGCACAGAACTAAGATTTCTACCATTTTCAAAACCTTTTTGGAGGAAACTATTGGCCCCTCTCAGCTGCGTGCAGGTGTTACGTTTGGCACTCTCAAACTATTGCTAAGGGGTTCCTGTCCTCTGGGAACCTAAAACCGGGCGTCAGCTCTTCGCTATTCAATGGGCACCCCTAAGATTTTTACAATGTTCAAAACTTTCTGCAGAAAACTATTGGCCATCTTTAGCTGCGTGAGGCGCCAAGTTTGGCGCTCAGATTCCATTGTTAAGGGGTCCCTGTTCCCTAGGCAATGAAATCAGGTATCGGCTACGCTCCTATGCATGGACCTAAGATTTTCACTATTTTTGAAACTTTTTCCGCGAAACTATTGGCCACCATCAGCTGCATGCAGGCGCCAAGTTTGGCGCTCTCAGACTATCGTTAAGGGATCCCCGTTCTCTAGGCAACGACATGGGCGTCGGCTTCCCTTTTATGCACGGACCTAAGATTTTGACTATTTCAAAAACTTTTCGCGGGAAACTATTGATCACTTTAAGCTGCGTGCAGGTGCCAAGTTTGGCGCTCTCAGACCGTCATTAAAGGGTCCTTGTCCCCTAGGCAATAGGGAACTTAAGCACCAGGCTATTTTGCAAAGGCGACGGCGACCGGAAGTGACTTTTTGTTCTGGTAGGCGTTCTGGAGTTGTCTGTCAAGTTGTCTTCGTTTCACGCGAATGTGAAAACCTTGATTTTGGCGTTGTTTCCAGAACGTGAGTTTCTTTCCCTCACTAGCTTGTCTCAAACTTGTTTTAACATTTTATTTTGCTCTTGTTATCTTTTTAGAAGTATTTTCGTTGATGTTCAAATTGTATACCCAGACAGAGATAAAAACAGACATTTTCATTTCTCGTAGCTTTGAGCAAAAGATATCAGCACTGGCCTCTGATGGAAAACCAAAGTAAGCTGAACTACTGAGTGTTTCAAAGACATTTCAACAGAAAATATTTTGATGTACATCTTTATTAAGTTTACATTTTTTCGCGATCGTCGGTCAAATATACTGAATTGTCGTATTTTGCTTTTAGAGGTATGGAGTGGACTGAAGATCATGATGTTATTTTGCCTCGAGAAATCCTGGTGAGTGATTTGTTTTCATTCAGAAAAGGAAGTGTTGTGAGGAGAGAAAGGTAGGAATCGATTGCAGAAAAGTTAAATCAAGTGAAGAAAATCAGTTTTCATCTTAAAGATAAGAGGGCAGTAAGAGACCGATGGGTTCTTATCCAGAGGAAGTAGAAGGCCAAGATGCATCAAGAAGAAAGTGCAGGTGGAATATTCGTGGATGACATGTCTGAAATAGATGTTTTACTTGAAGAACTCGTCAGAAAAGAAGAGAGCTTAAACAAAGTTGGTGACGCTCAGGCAAGAGAGCAAAAAGAAGATAAAAGCAAGGCAGAGGACTTACGGCAGAAAGCTTAACAGCGATACAGCGAAGCAAAAAAGCGCAGGTCAACAGAGAATGGCGATGAATGCGAGAAGAAACTGAAGTGCTCACACTGAACCACTAGTTGAATTCATGCCAGAGAAAGCCAAGAATGAGTGAGAATTACGACAACAAGAGCAGAATCAGCAAGTGATGGTGACTGTCTTACAGCAACAACAACAAACAAATCAAGCTATTCTGTTGGTTATCCAAAAGCTTCTTGAGAAGAAACAATGACAATTTCCCCAACTATGAAGATGTAAAGTCAGTGTTTATTTATTTCAACAAAAAGACAGGCATTTGTTGAAATTGATGTCGTATTATTTACTTGTGTTTTGTGAATTCGAAAAAAAGATCATTCATTATTGTTGTTACAAGTTTGACTCTTACATTGGTGACCACCAAGAAGAATTCAAATACTTAATAAATTTGGGTTTAATTAAAATGGCCTCCATTTCTGCTCTGTTTATTTGAGAGAATTTGTCTAAAATAATACTGCAATGGAGGGTCTAGACCAAAAAACTCTGAGGTTTTGTTGCCATATAGGCAGGTAATAGCATTATTAAGAATTGCACATACAACATACATTTTTCCCACACTACTCATTCCAATTTTTAGGTTTTTCTTAAAATCCACAATTACTCTAACAGAACCCATGTCAAAATTTTATTGTTCCATCATTGGTGTTAGGACACCATGGCAAAATGGTGCCTGTAGGTGTGTTTGCAGGGGATAGGCGAGATCACCATAAACACTCATGGGCTGGCCTGTTGGGGAAAATGCATTCCTTTCCAATTCTTGAAGAAGATTGGAATCTACCAACATGCTTGCATCGTGTTTTGCTCCTCTGCATACCAAAACAGATAACTAAGATTAATAAATTAGTGAAACCTTAAGTGGCAGCTTATTTTTATGGTATCCTAGTGAACATAACTTACCGACAGGCCCACACACATATTTCCAACAAGTCCATTTGGTAGAGCAACAGACTGAAACTTGAGTGAATGTACCTGTTTATGTCCATTGTACACTATTCTTTGGTGTTGGCCTAGGCGAGAAATTGGTCTGACCGTCCCATCTATAAACCCAAAGCAATTGTTGAGAGGTGCACCTTTAGCATAGATAACATCTGCATATTCCTATAGCATTGGCGGACTCAGCATATCAAAATTCCACTCTGAAATTCGATGACCATGGCTCAAAAAAATATGATCCATCACTGTATTGGTAATCATGCTTATTTCAGGAACTAGTCTTACAAAACGATGAATCATGTCTGAATAGCGACATGGATATGAGAAGAGCTTCAGAAGCATACAAAGCCCTTCAGTTCGATCACAAGTTGTTCTTTGCAGACATCGGAAAGTGACTGGCAATTGAAGAACATTTGCCAATAATGTTGTGTCCTGTTTTCGCACTCTGAACTCCACTAAACACTCTGATTCATCCGTCTGGTCGTAATCAAACTTTGGGTAGGAGCTGTAAGGGAATTCTGGATTCTCGGAAGTACAACTTTCGTACCAGGTCAAAAATTCTTTATCACAGATGCTTTTACTGTCGTACAAAAAAAAGAAGCAGGTTTCTCATTTCACTGAAGGATGACATTCTCTCAAACAGCTTATTTTAAAAGCAAACAGTTTACTACCAACGTCGCTGCTGCAAACTCGTCTAGCTGCTTAACGTTTATATTTTGGCGGCAATGACATTCTTTTCCCAGGCTCTTTCAGTCACTAAAGTTGCCGTTGCCTTTAAAATGACCCATGTGTAAGTTCTGTATTGACACTGGCTGTCAGCTCCCTGTATGCACAGACCTAACATTTTCACTATTTTCAAAACGTTTTGAAGAAAACTTGGCCACTCTCAGCTGCGTGCAGGCAATAAGTTTGGTATTCTTAAATTATTGTTAAGGGTCCCTGTCCCCAAGGCAACGACACCGGCCGTCAGCTCCCCTTCTATGCACGAAACTAAGATTTTCACCATTTTCAAAACTTTTTGCAGGAAACTACTGGCCCCTCTCAGCTGCATGCAAGCGCAAAGTTTGGCATTCTCAGACGATCGTTTCAAGGTCCCTTTCCTGTAGGAACCCAAAAGCGGGTGTCGGCTCACTGCTATTCAATGGGCAACCTTAAAATTTTTACCATTTTGAAAACTTTTTGTGGGAAACTATTGGCCAGCCTCAGTTGTGTGTGGGCGCCAAGTTTGACGCTCTCAGACTATTGTTAAGGGCTCCCTGTCCCCTAGGCAATGACACCAGGAGTCAGCTCCCAAAACCGGGCATTGGCTCTTCACTTCTCAATGGACACCCCTAAGATTTTCACCATTTTCCAAACTTTTTGCGGGAAGCTATTGGCCACCCTCAGGTGCATGAAGGCGTCACGTTTGACCCTCTCAAACCATCATTAAGAGGTCCCTGTCCCCTTTCTATCATGGACCTAGCATTTTCTCAATTCGTAAAACTTTTTGCAGAAAACTATTGGTCACCTTCAGCTGCGTGCAGGTGTTAAATTTGGTGCTCTGAATCTATTGTTAAGGGGTCCCTGTCCCTTAGGCAATGACACCGGGCGTTGGCTCCCTTTCTATGCACCCACCTAAGATTTTCACCATTTTGAAAACTTTTTGCGGAAAACTATTGGGCACCCTCAGCTGCATGCAGGTGCAAAGTTTGGCACTCTGAGACCATTGTTAAGGGCTCTCTGTTCTCTAGAAACCCGAAACCGGGTGTCGGCTCTTTGCTATTCTATGGGCACCCCTAAGATTTTGACCATTTTCCAAACTTTTTGCAGGAAACTATTTGCCACCTTCAGCTGCATGCAAGCACTAAGTTTGGCACTCTGAGACCATCGTTAAGGGGTGCTTGTCCCCTAGGCAACAATACTAGGAGTTGGCTCCCTTTCTACGCAGACCTAAGATTTTCACCATTTTCAAAACTTTTCGCAGAAAACCATTGGCTATCTAAAGCTGCATGCAGGCGTTAAATTTGGCGTTCTGAAACTATTGTTAAGGAGTCCCTGTCCGTTAAGCAATGACACCAGGCGTTGGCTCCCTTTCTCTGCATGGACCTAAGATTTTCACCATTTTCAAAACTTTTTGCAGAAAACTATTAGCTCTCTTTAGCTGCGTGGAGGTGCCAAGTTTGGCGCTCTCAGACCATCGTTAACGGGTCCCTGTTCTCTAGAAATGTCCCTGTTCGCGAGAAATGGCGAATAAAGTACGCTTTTCCAATAAGAATCTCTTGTGCAAGGATGCTAAGGTCGATAAGATAACGTTCCCAACCTGATACTAAGATATATTTCTTAGAATTCCACTAGTATACTAATGCAAATGCTGCAATCTGATTGGCCAGACATTGCATGCTATTAGCCATTAGTATCATCTGCTAGCATTCTATCACAAATTGCATTCTCTGATTGGCTACGCTACTCACAATCTATATAAACAATAGCCTCTATTTGGCGCGAAAATATGCTAGGATATTTGTCCACAGACATCATCTGTTCCGAAAAGCAAACAGTTTTCCAAGAGCGTAGCTCGAGGAAAACTGTGAGCTTCAAGGACTCGGGGTGCATAACACATAGAAATCAAGAGTGAATAATCTAATTGTTAAATAGAGGATACTACATTTCCACACGTCGATACAAATTTTATCTTCCTCTATTCAACTCGATATCTCAGGACGAGTATCGAGTTGAACACATGAAAGATAGCTGGATGCTCTTTTCCTATTGGCTGAGACTGAAGTAGCCATAACAAACACCCATTCCAACAGTGCCCCAAAAGATATTATTTTGTTACCTTTCTTAGGTCTGCATTGCAACCAAATCACTAAGCAACTTAAATCCTGTATTAAACATTTCTACTCTTTTGTCAATGTCAAGGTTTATTTTTCAAGAACACTTGCCGCATCATATCATTCTTTCCACACAACAACCAATTCAACCGATCCTCCCTCCCTTTTCAAACAACAACAACAGTTTATTCATGTTTCTTGTCAGGGATCAAATACGAGTTGAAGTAGCCAGTCTTCTAAGGTCAAACCATTTTCTGTGAAAAAAATACACAATGAACAGTTAATAAAAGTGTCTATGGTTTTATTTATTGTGTATATTTTGTTTTGTAGCCCCCCTTAGCTGAGCCAAAATCCCCTTTCCAGGTCCTAGGTTCATAGATTGACAGCTGGTCTCGAGGTTGGCTCATACTGTAAATCCAAACAAATTAAAAAAGTCTAGTCTTGTGTAGTAGGAACTGTTAAGATTTGACACCCACCTGGCCTCCATTTCGCTCTGAAGGTCCGGTCTCCAGGGAGAGGAGATGGTTCGTACATAATGTTTTCTTAGCTTGGAAGCTGTTTGCACCCCAGCATGCGGTCAAAAATCATCAACAGTTTCTTAAGTCAGAGGCACTCAAGATACAGTTGGCGGAGAGAAGTCAGTAAGGCACACAAGAAAACTAACCGATGCAAATCAAGTCTTATTAAGATGTCTTGGATACTTGACTTTGTGGTAGTAATAGTTTCCAGACTAACTCTTGGAGAAATGAGCATGTATATATATCTGAGACTGTAAATCCGAACTGAAATAAAAAAAGTCTAGTCTTGTGTAGTAGAAATTTTTAAGGTCTGACACCCACCCCACCCCCTCCATTTTACTCGGTAGGTCCAGTCTCTGCGGAGAGGAGATGGTTCGTACATAATGTTGTCTCAGCCTGGAAGCTGTTTGTACTCCAGCATGTGGTCAAAAATCATCAATGGTTCCTTAAGTCAGAGCTGCTGAAGATACAGTCACGCAGGGAAGGAAGATTAAATAAAAGTTTTCTCCGAAAAACAAAAGCCAACAGAAAACGCAGCAAAAAACTAAACAACAGAAAGTATGTTACTGTGACAAGACAAACAGTTCTTTCCCAAATAAACTAACTTAGCTAGGTCAAGCTCGGCGTGTTTTCGGTGAGTTTGTTCCATTCTTTATCTCCCCCCAATTAGAATGATTGTCTGTATATATTCATGTAACCTGTACAATATAAATGTAAATTATAAAGAAAAATTATTGTTAGCTGTCAAACATACCAACTGCTCAAGGTCAGGGAAAAGTCAGGGAACTGTCAAATGTCAATTTTTCCTGACTCCAAATACAATTCCTGACCTTGAGAAATTGTTTGTGCTAATGTCTGTTTCACTGGACTGTTTACTGACCTGTGACAGAGACCTTTTTTTCAGGTGCAAGAGATTAAGATGGCAAATTGCTTCCCAGCCTTTCCTTCTAGTAAACAGAGGCAAAGCGTGACTCTTGTTTCTAGTTTATGCCACTCCATTCACACTGCCCCTGCCCTCTAGGGAGAGAAAAAAAATCAATCAATCAACCAACCAAGCATTAACCAAGCAACCGTATATAATCATGTGTCTTTCGACACTTGTGGAGATGTTATCGAGGAAAAGACTTACTACAGTGGAACCTCGATTTAACAAACCTCTATTTAACGAAGTCCTCGATATAACAAACGATATTCTATGTCCCGGCCAAAGTTACAGTAAAATGTATTGAATAGAACCTCGATATAACGAACCTCGATATAACGAATTCTTCGATATAACAAACATAATCCGGATGCCCAAACGTAAAATCTACCTCGATATAACGAATTACAATGTCAACATGCAACAGAAGATAAATGCTGAACAGATCAACAGTCAGCAAATCCTTGTAATCCTTATGGTACAGAGACAACAACCTTTCAGTCAACGGCTTATTATACGTCATAGACATTGGCACTATAGTATTTCGATATCAATTAACTTCTACTCTATCTTCTTTGAAGTCCAGAAATGTTGCGTAGTGCAACATAACAACACTAAAGCCCGTTTCCTTGTTTACACAGACAGTTTTCTGTATAACCTCTATTTTGCAACATTTTTAAATTGCTACCCTGAAAAGTGTCGTTTTTTTGTAAACAAAAGCTGCTCGTCTGCTCAAAAGTGAAAATAATTCATACTGAAAGCCAACATGCCTTTAATGAATTGCATCTCAAAACGCTGCACTTCTGGGTGACGAAAACTGCATTGAATTGCGTGACAGAAGTCACCTGTGTTACAAATCAATCATTAACTATGACCTTGATATAACGAACATTTTGGTCATTTCCCCTCAAATTCGTTATATGGAGGTTTTCGATATAATGAACCCTCGATTTAATGAACAAATTTGGCCGGTCCCCAGTGACTTTGTTAAATCGAGGTTCCACTGTAAGTAGGTTGATGAAAATATTATTCTTTTCAAAACAGTCACCAGACTAACCTCCACAAGTCAGTCTCTTCAACTGGTTACTATAGTAATTGTAATCAGTGCTGTGATTGGTGGATTTACTGGAGAAGACTTAAGATAATTGGCTCATTAACTGTCAAATTAGCAGTGTCCGATTACAACTTTGCAAATTAATATTATTAGAGCAAAATAGAGCCTCTCATGCACCAACCACATTATTTTGAGGAAATTGTTATTGTTATGATTAAGCTGACGATAGTTCATAAATTAAGTGAACCACTATCGTGTATGATAAATCTAACAATCATTACACTCAGGCAAAGCTGCCTGTGTAGACTTTAAAACCTCAGCGCTATTCATTGATACAAATCGGGTGATCTCAAAGATATTAGAGCAAATGCGTAACAGGCCTGTAAGATATCTTTCTTTACTTTTTCTTACAAGCCGGATTTTTTTTCTGCTGCCTAAATCTTCCTCCGCGGTAATTGTCAATCTTTTGCCTACTTTACTCATTCTGTACTGAAATGTTAGGGTACACTAAACTCACATGGCTTATACACAACAAATCTAAGTTTATTTCTTCACTCGCCTATTCCTTGAATTTCCCCCTGTCCCAGAGGACTAGCAGCTACCTAAGCAGCTCCAAGGACTCTAGGCCATGGCTAGAGTCAGAATACATGCCCAGCTCCACTTCGGTCAGCCACACCAAACACTTCAGTCTTAAATTTCCCCCTCTCCCAGGGGACTAGCAGCTAGCTAAGCAGCTCCCAGGAGACTAGCCATGGCAAGAGTCAATACATGCCCAGCTGCATTTGGGTCGGGCATGCCAAACATTTCAGTCTTGAATTTCCCCCTCTCCCAGGGGACTAATTGCTAGCTAAGAAGCTCCTAGGGGACTAGGCCATGGCTACAGTCAGAATACATGCCAAGCTGCACTTTGGTCAAGTGCACCAAACACTTCAGTCTTGAATTTTCCCTCTCCCAGGGGACTAGCAGATAGCTGAGCACCTCCCAGGGCACTAGGCCATGGCTAGAGTCACAATACATGCCCAGCAGCACTTCGGTCAGGCGTGCCAAACACTTCAGTCTTGAATTTCTCCCTCTCCCAGAGGACTAGCAGCTACCTAACCAGCTCCCAGGAGACTAGGCCATGGCTAGAGTCAGAATACATGCCCACCTGCACTTCTGTCGGGCACGCCAAACACTTCAGTCTTTAATTTCCCCCTCTCCCAGGGGACTAGCACGTAGCTAACCAGCTCCAAGGGCACTAGGCCAAGGCTAGAGTCAGAATACATGCCAAGCTGCACTTCAGTTGAGCGTGCCAAGCACTTTAGTCTTTAATTTCCCCCTCTTCAAGGGGACTAGCACGTAGCTAACCAGCTCCAAGGGCACTAGGCCAAGGCTAGAGTCAGAATACATGCCAAGCTGCACTTCAGTCGAGTGTGCAAAACACTTCAGTCTTTAATTTCCCCCTCTCCCAGGGGACTAGCAGCTAGCTAAGACACTCCACGGGGGTTAGGCCATGGCTAGGGTCAGAATACATGCCCAGCTGCACTTCGGTCGGGTGTGCCAGACACTTCATTCTAGAACTTCCCCCTCTTCCAGGGGACTAGCACCTAGCTAAGCAGCTCCCAGGGAATTTGGCCATAGCTAGAGTCACAATACATGCCCAGCTCCACTTCAGTCGGACACGCCAAACACTTCAGTGTTGAATTTCCCCCCTCCCAGGGGACTAGCAGCTAGCTCACCAGCTCCCACAGGACTAGACCATGGCTACAGTCAGAATACATGCCCAGCTCCATTTGGGTCGGGCACACCAAACACTTCAGTCTTGAATTTTCCCCTCTCCCAGGGGATTAGCAGCAAGCTAAGCAGCTCCCAGGGGAATAGGCCATGGCTAGAGTCAGACTACATGCCCAGCTGCACTTCCGTTGAGCGTGCCAAACACTTCAGTGTTCAATTTCCCCCTCTCCCAGGGGACTAGCAGCTGGATAAGACGCTCCCAGCAGACTAGGCCATGGCTGGAGTCAGAATACATGCCCAGCTGCACTTCGGTTGGGGACGCCAGACACTTCATTGTTGAATTTCCCCCTCTCCCAGGGGACTAACAGCTAGCTAAGCCACTCCTAGGAGACTACGCCATGGCTAGAGTCAGAATAAATGCCCAGCTCCACTTCAGTCGGGCGTGCCAAACAGTTTATTCTTGAATTTCTCTCTCTCCCAAGGGACTAACACCTAGCAAAGCAGCTCGCAGCAGACTACGGCATGGCTAGAGAAAGAATACATGCCCAGCTGCACTTCAGTCGGGCATGGCAAACACTTCAGTCTTGAATTTGCGCCTCTCCCAGGGGACTAGCACCCAGCTAACCAGCTCTCAGGGGATTAGGCCATGGCTAGAGTCAGAATACATGCCCAGCTGCACTTCGCTCGGGCACGCAAGACCCTTCATTCTTGAACTTCCCCCTCTTCCAGGGGACTAGCACCTAGCTAAGCAGCTCCCAGGGAATTAGGCCATAGCTAGTCAGAATACATCCCCAGCCCCATTTGGCTCAGGCATGCCAAACACTTCAGTCCCTAATTTTCCCCTCTCCCAGGTGACTAGCAGCAAGCTGAGCAGCTCCCAGGGGACTAGGCCATGGCTAGAGTAAGAATACATGCCCAAGTGCACTTCGGTCGGGCATGCCAAACACTTCCGTCTTGAATTTCCCCCTCTCCCAGGGGACCAGCAGCTGGCTCAAACGCTCCCAGGGGACTAGGCCATGGCTAGAGTCAGAATTCATGCCCAAATGCAATTCAGTCGGGCTTGCCAGAAACTTCATTCTTGAATTTCCCCCTCTCCCAGCGGACTAGCACCTAGCTAAGCAGCTCCCACGCGACTAGGCCATGGCTAGAGTCAAAATACAAGCCCAGCTGCACTTCGGTCGCGCTTGCCAGAAACTTAATTCTTGAATTTCCCCCTCTCCCAGGGGACTAGACTGGACTTCGGTTGGGTGCATCAAACACTTCAGTCTGGAATTTCCCCCTCTCCCAGAAGACTAACAGCTACCTGAACAGCTCCCAGGGGACTAGGCCATTGCTAGAGTCAGAATACATGCCGAGCTGCATTTCA
Organism: Orbicella faveolata; assembly: GCF_042242905.1. Classification (NCBI taxonomy): domain Eukaryota; kingdom Metazoa; phylum Cnidaria; class Anthozoa; order Scleractinia; family Merulinidae; genus Orbicella; species Orbicella faveolata. Next base: position 2,295,978 of record NW_028301581.1, on the reverse strand, counting down.
CTTGGGCACACCAAACACTGATGTCTTGAATATTTTCCCCTCTCCCACGGGACTAAAAGCTAGCTGAGCAGCTCCCAGGGGACTAGGCCATGGCTACAGTCAGAATACATGCACAGCTGCACTTCACTCGCGTGCACCAAACACTTCATCTTGAATTTCCCGCTCTCCCAGGTAACTAACAGCTAGGTAAGCAGCTCCCAGGGGACTGGGCCATGGTAGACTCAGAATAGATGCCAAGCTGCATTTCGCTCGGGTGCACCAAAAACTTCAGTCTTGAATTTCCCCCCCTCCCACGGGTCTAACAGCTAGCTGAGCAGCTCCCAGGAGACTAGGCCATGGATAGAGGCAGAATACATGCCCAGCTGGACTTCGGTCGGGTGCGCCACAGACTTCAGTCTTGAAATTCCCCTGCTCCCAGGGGACTAGCAGCTAGCTGACCAGCTCCCAGGGGACTAGGCCATGGCTAGAGTGAGAATACATGCCCACCTGCACTTCGGTCGATCGTGCCAAACACTTCATTCTTTAATTTTCCTCTCTCCCAGGGGACTAGCACCTAGCTGAGACAGCTCCCAGGGGACTAGGCCATCGCTAGAGTCAGAATACATACCCAGCTGCACTTCGGTCGGATGCACAAAACACTTCACTCTTGAATTTCCCCCTCTCCCAGGGGACTAGCAGCTAGCTACGCAGCTTCCAGGGGGCTAGGCCATGGCTAGAGTCAGAATACACGCCCAGCTGCACATCGGTTGGGGTGCCAAACACTTGAGTCTTGAATTTCCCCCTCTCCCAGGGGACTAGGCCATGGCTAGATTCAGAATACATGCACAGCTGGACTTCACTCGGGCGCGCCAAACACTTCAGTCTTGAATTTCCCCCTCTCCCGGGGGACTAACAGCTAGCTAAGCAGCTCCCAGGGGACAAAGCCATGGCTAGAGTCAGAATCCATGCACACCTGCACTTCGGTCGGGCACGCCAAACACTTCACTCTGGAATTTCCCCTCTCCCGTGGAAGTAACAGCTAGCTAAGCAGCTCTCAGAGGACTAGACAATGCCTAGACTCAGAATAGATGCCCAGCTGCATTTCGATCGGGCACGCCAAACACTTAAGTCTTGAATTTTCCCTCTCCCAGGGGACTAGCAGCAAGCTGAGCAGCTCCCAGGGGACTAGGCCATGGCTAGAGTCAGAATACATGCCCAGCTGCACTTCGGTCGGGCACACCACACACGTCATGCTTGAATTTTTCCCACTCCCAGGAGACTAACAGGTAGCTGAGCAGCTCCCAGGGGACTAGGTCATGGCTAGATTCAGAATCCATTCCCAGCTTCACTTTAGTGGGGAGCGCCACACACTTCAGTCTTGAATTTCTCCCTCTTCCAGGAGACTAACAGCGAGCTGAGCAGCTTCCAGGGGACTAGGCCTTGGCTAGAGTTAGAACACATGCCCAGCTGCACCTCAGTCGGGCACGCCAAACACTTCGATCTTGCATTTCCCCCTTTCCCAGGGGACTTGCAGCTAGCTAAGCAGCTCCCAGCGGACTAGGCCATGGCCAGAGTCAGAACACATGCCCAGCTGCACCTCAGTCTGGCATGCCAAACACTTCTATCTTGAATTTCCCCTTCTCCTAGGGGACTAGCAGCAAGCTAAGTAGCTCCCAGGGGTTTAGGCCATTGCCAGAGTCAGAACCCATGCCCAGCTGCACCTCGGTCGGCTACGCTAAACACCTCAGTCTTGAATTTGCCCCTCTCCCAGGGGACTAGCAGCGAGCTGAGCAGCTCCCAGGGGAGTAGGCCATGGCCAGAGTCAGAACCCATGCCCAGCTCCACCTTTTCTGGGTGCAGCAAACACCTCAGTCTGGAAGTTTTTTTCCTCTCAACAAACAAACATCGGGACAAAGTGTACCAGACAAATTAAGTGTGAAAGGTAGTAGAGCACTATGTTACGCCACAAAATGTAATAACTGACACAAAATGTAATAGTAACGCAAAATGTAATAACTTTTGCCACAAAATGTAATAGTAACGCAAAATGTAATAACTTTCGACGCAAAATGTAATAACGTCGGTAACGCAAAATGTAACAACTTTTGACGCAAAATGTAATACATAAAAGTAACGCAAAATGTAATAATGTTTTGGTTGGTATATGTTTGTTCGAAATATAAGGAATTACATGTGGGTAAGGGACAGAACATCTGTCTTTTTTTAAAACTGGCGGACGCCACGAGTTTTTCCAAAAGGCTACTTTGATTTTTCCAGGGTAAAAGGGGTGAATAGGTGAACTCTCGTGAAATTCCTGTAGAAAAGTATTTTTTCATACAAAAAAGCCCTCCAAATAACACATGCCTTTCTTTATTTTGAAATTAAGGTACAAAAACTACGATTTGTAATGGTATATATGCTAACTTTATATAGCAACAATGAAATATCATTCAATTCTTTATCCGTTATATTGTCACACTAATTAACATACTAACAAGCAAGCGACTTTGTCCAATTTAATGTCTTGCAATGTCACGCTAGAAGCGAGTCAGCTCCTTTTTTTAAATAAAAATTGGTAAAAGAATTATGCATATATATTTTAAATTGATGAAAATCTTATTTCAAACGAAATCTAACTGCAACTCTGAGGAAGGAAAAATGAAACTTGAAAATGTAAACTGAAACTTAAACTTTAAACTATTTCAGGGCTCTTTTAATTGCGGGTTCTCCAGTAGATCTTGGAGACACCGTACCACCCACAGCTGTAAGCTACTAAGCGAACCCAGGCGTTTGTCCAGTTCTTAGCATTAATTATGTGTTTTAGAGCGATTACTGCTCCACTGTTCTTTCCCTTTATGTTTATTATTTTTCGTATGCTTAGCTGGTGTATGTCGGCAACATCTGCTAGCTCTGGAAGGTAAATTTGTGGAAGAGGTACGTTGTCGACGATCCGTTTGAAAAACCTCGAAACAGCTCTCAGGGTCTGCCGCATCTGTGGATATCTCCCCACTGTTGTTTCTATAATGTTCTCCAAAGCATCTGGATTAAGGAAAGTTTGTCATACATGGATGGAAAGTTGCGTTTCCTGCCACATAAAACAATTAACGTTAACAAAATGGCAATGTTGCTCTAACATTGTCTTAAGCAGATATATTTTAGATATATTTATATCCCTTACCCTACATTGATAAAATGGCATATTCTTTTATATTCTTGCACAAGCCATCCCTTACTTCCAATTATTTTCCGAGTTATCATTTATGTATAAAATCAGGTTCTTTAAGATCTTAGTGTACAGCTTAATTTAAAGATGTGCATGGGAATTCAATCATTTTAAGTGGGAAGATTTTGCTATCAATTGTGCCTTGATATTGAAACTCTTGCCTAGAGCAAGTCTCTGATGGGTGCCTATTACGATCTTAATAAATAAAAAATAATTAAAAAATGAATAAATGAATATTTCCAACAAACATATACCAACCAAAACATTATTACATTTTGTGCTATTACATTTTGCGTTACTTTTATGTATTACATTTTGCGTCAAAAGTTGTTACATTTTGCGTTACTGACGTTATTACATTTTGCGTTGAAAGTTATTACATTTTGCGTTACTATTACATTTTGTGGCAAAAGTTATTACATTTTGCGTTACTATTACATTTTGTGTCAGTTATTACATATTGTGGCATAACACACTATATTTTAGCCTAACCTACCAGTAACTCGTAAGGCAATTTTTTGCCAGCTTCTAGCATCAGTCAACTACTTGTATTTAGGGAGCGTAAATTTAGCTGCTCATATTTTGAAATTCATGTGTGGACTGCTTTTCACATGTTGAATCAAAATTCTTCATGATGTAAATTTGTCATTAGAAGTGTGCACTGTTGACAATACTTTTTCCCCAATGTGTGGAAAGTGTAGTGAGAGGTTGTGCGGGGGTAGGAGCTGGTGGCCTAGTAATAAATCAGTTGGACTCTGAATTAATAGGTCCGAAATAGAGCCCAAGCCAGAGTTCCTGTGTCATATTCTCAAGCAAGACACTTGACTCTCCCAGTACCTCTCATTTCCAAAAAGTGAAAATGCTACCGACCAATTGCAAGAGCAACCTGACAAAAACAAGGGGTAACCTCTAATAGACTAGAATCCCATCCAGAAAGAGAGTGGCAATACCCCTGGGCATTTCATGTTGCAGAGACCAAAGGTAAGCTGCAGCACTGATGAGCCATCTGGCTCATCCATATCCCAAAGGGGCGGGAAAGAGTTCCCTGCCCTGCAGCTGGTGAAATAATCACTAGAGTGTTCTCATTCCGAGCTGCAAAGAGTAGACGAAAGATTTGATATCCTGTTTAAAGCAAACCTTTTCCCATGATAGTTTAACCCCCTTGACTGGATGTACCAACAAAACGTGCAAGTGAGGGAGCGAAAAGGACATTGGTTAATATGCATTTCAAACAGACAGCTAAACGGCAGATGGCTGGAAATGTAAAATGACAGGATGGGACCAGGGCAATGGTGGATCATGGAATGAGGAGAGGAAGTTGGAGAGTGATGCTCCTCGAGTGTGGCTGTACAGGCAAGTTGATTCAAGAACCCACAATAAAGGATGATCCCCCAGTAGTGATGTGGTCGGCATGTGGTGTTGTGATAACCAAGGCCACTGTTCAGATTTCTGAAGGAGCCGTTTTTTATTATAGAGAAAAGACAGGCAGCCTTTGTAACAGTTATTCCTTTTGATATTTAAATGCCACATCTGATAGGGATATAGGGATGAAACTCAGCTTTTGATATTTGTTGAAAATTGGGAGAATAATGCATTCAATGCCCAGTAGAAATAATGTTACCTGTTCCGAGCCATAATGGCAGTAGGTGGGGTGGAGAGTGAGACATTGTGGTGGATCTTTCCTTCTTGTAAGTGACATTTCTGTCCTTCAGGCATTCAGTTCAAGATGCTCAAGTGTATATCTTGCAGGAACTACAGTGCAAGGATTTTCTGACTGTGATGAAGCAAAATCATCCATGCATTCAGAAAAGGTACCAGGCAATAAAATGACACATCTTGATGAAGAGGTGGTAACAGCAATTGCATGAACTGAGGAGGATTCAGGTCATCTGCCCAACAGTGTCACAGCAACAAAGACGCCGCACATGCACCCCTGCCTACGCGTGCCAAACTTTGCCTCCAACCATGTGCTCCAGTGCCACGCCATCACCACATCTGCATTGCCTCCACCTTTGCTGCTGTAACACTTTTGTGCAAAAGGATGGTGAATCCTCCCCACCTCATGTGACTGATGTAAGCTACTTCTTTGTTGAGGTGTGTCACTTTATTGCTTGAGACTTCTCCTAAATACATGGAAGATAATGCTTCATCACAACTAGAAAATCCCTGCGCTGTAGTTCCTGCAGGAACACACTCAAACATCTTGAGCTAAATGCCAAAAGGATGGAGACATCTCTGAAATGATAAAAGGATCACCAACCATGACTTTCTTTCCACCCCATCTGCTGCTCTGTTATAGTATAAAAACATGTGACATCATCCCAACCAAGTGTGAAATACATCATTTTCCCAATTCTCAACAGCCATTCAAAAGCTGTGCATCATCCAAATAAGGTGTCTCATCTGAATATCAAGCACAAATAACTGTTGTTTTATAACCTATCTTTTTCTCATAACAAAAAGACTCATTCAGAGGTCTGAATTCTAACCTTGGTGACCACAATAACATGTGCTAACCAAATCACTACTGAGGAATTCTCCATCACTGTGGATTCCTGAATCAACCTGACTGTACAACCAAACTCAAGGGGTACCATTTCCTGATTTCACACCCCATTACACAATCCACTACTGCCCTGGTCCCAATCTGCCATTCCACGTTTCCAGTCATCTGTTGCGTAACTGCTTGCTAAAAGTGCATGTTAACAAATGCCCTTTCCCTCCCTCACTTAAACGTTTCATGGTATATCCAGTAAACAGTGTTGGACTTAAATGGTGAAAGGTTTATTTCAAACAGGACACCAAATCCCCCTGCCAGTCTTTGTGGCTAAGAATGGGTACATTCCAGTGATGTCTTACCTGGCTACAGGGCTTGAAAGTCTGTTCCATCCACAAGGGAACAGAGAAGGCAGATGGATCATCAGCATGGGTGCTCAACTCCAGTTTCTGTAACACGAAGTGTTTAGGAGTGTTGCTTCTCCCCTTGGATGGGATGCTAGTCCATTGCAGGTGACCCCCAGTAATTGTCAGGTTGCCCTAACAAATTGGCCAGTACCATTACACTCTTGGGTGGAGAAAGGCTTTGCAAGGGTAAGGTGTGGTGCCTGAGAACATGACACAGCAACCCCAGCTTGGGCTCCATGTTGGACGTATTGATCCAAAGTCCAACTAACTAACCATTAGGACATCAACTCACCACCCCAACCCACTACTACCAGCCAGCCCACCACCCCTTCCCAACATTGCCAAAAGTAATTGTTGACAGCGTACACTTGTGATAACACCTTTTACTTGAGAAGAATTCTGATTAAACATCTCAGTGACATGCGATATATTAAACTGGTTATTCAAGTAGCCAAATTTAACCTGCCTTGATACATGTAGTTGACTGTTAGAAGTAGTGAACGAACTAAGGGCTTACCAGTAAGCAATGTATATAGATTACAATCATTTCTCTTTTTGTTGCCTGGCTCGTTCTCAGCAGAGTAACCAGTGAAATCTTAACGTATTCTCTTCCTATGGGTTAGACATTTGTTTTGCTTTACCCTGTTAGTTTGGTCAGGGCTCGACACTAATGATAGCCAACTCACCGCAGACTAGAGTAGAAATTTAGTTTTGGCTACAGAGCTCGACACTAACTTTTCAACTTACTGGCCTAGTGGCTAGTGACAACTTACATGTTACTAAAGAAAAAAAAGATTTACTAGCCAAGTGTTGACGTTGACTGGATGCAATAAAAGCAGAATTACTTCAATAAATATTTTCACCCTTTCACTCCTTTCGAAGTGACTTTGGCTTTCAGTGATCAATTAAAAGGCTCTGAATTCTCTAAAATTATTTAATCGCCCTTCACAAGACCTACACTTCATTCTGAGGTAAAGATGAGTCAAAGATCTTCAATACACAGCCTTGGTTGCGGTGTGCAATTCTCCATTCGCCTTCTTCAGGAGATTTTTGCAATATGTAACGTCCTTCACTGAACCATACAACCTTTAGCAACTTGGATTTCTGCTATCAGACGATGGCCAAGTTTTCCTCGGCATTTGCAGAATATTACTGCCGGACATTGCCGCAGAACATATTGTTCTTGGTTTACTTTGGTGACAATACATCCCACACTCCCGTATGGTAAGTATATACAAAATTCCGACTAGGCCACCCATCCCTTCAATCATTTAATTCTCATCTCCCAGATTCTGGGAGACATGTGACCAGACCCAACCAGGGTCTCTCTTCGCTGGCTCCAGGGGGTGGTAAGATGAGAGACCCTGGGAATGAGGTTGAGTGTAGAGCCCTGTTGGTAATTTTTTTCATTCTTTTTCAGAACAAGAGCAAGACAACAAAACACAATTTCGGTATTCCATTTTTGGGGGGCTATATAATTTTCTTTCTTCTGCTAACCCTCTTCATTCACTTTCACCTATCTCTTTTGTGACTAGGTGTCACACAATGCCTACCCCTCTTTATTGCTGTATCTTATGCACAAAAAATTATTCTGTTCCACGACATATGGTTCTATACATGCTAACTTACAGGCAGCATCCACTACCTGTTAAGTAAACTAATATAATGCAATATCAAACAATCTAACGATCAGTGCGCAATGGAAATAAATGCACTCGAGGCAGGAAAGGATATTTTGCAAATCCACCGAAATGCGAGCAACAGCAATGAAATGCTGCAAGAGAACAAGGAACTTTGGGAGAAAAATCAAGAACCAACCAAGCAAATATCTACTTTCCATTGAGGTATGATGGATACTTCACTAAGACTGAATTAGTTTCCATATCGCTCAGGTATATACCAAATGGCCTACTTCACCAATTGGTAAACAGTTGATCTTGTGACCATAATTTTCAATGGAATGAAGCACTGCTTATAAAGCCCATAACCAAATTTCACTTGTTTATAACCATAATCTGCACAATTAAAAACATTTTGTGATTTTACCTTGAAATAGCACGCACAACGTGGGCCTTTCAATTCAAGCTAGGGTTGTAAAACAGCGACAGCTAGTGACCTGGTTAAACAGATATCAAAGCTAGACTTCCTTCAACTGACCGTAAACTAAACATGAGTAACATTGTCGAGGAAAAGGTTGTTGTTATCCATTGTGGTAGATGCAATAATAAAGTGTATTATTGTTTGTCTCACGATGTAGTCACTTGAGATGTAGATCGCGACGTTTCGACTGCTTACTGCTAGTCTTCTTCAGGCGATAAGGTCGACTGATTGCACGGTATCATTTATATCACAAAGGTCGACTGTGATTGGTGCATTTCGATCCCCCTATTGTTCCATTGTTCCGGCAAGTAGCTGTTCCCTCAGTGGTCTGCTGTTGTACCGTTCTCCTGTTGTTGTGTTTCTTGATCGTGGGTATCCATGCTTCAGGAATTTCAATTCCACTGTCCCTGTTGATGTTGTTAGGGTGAAGTCTTATGTGAATAGCTTCCTTGACCCTACGTGTGTACCAGTGAGGATCTCGATCAATAAACTTGACCTCATTCCAGATAGGATAGTGGCCGGTCTCGTGGGTGTGTTCAGAAACGGCGGAGGTCTGGGTACGGGCGAGTCGTATATCCCTGTCATGTTCTTTGATCCTCTCCTGCATAGATCTCCCTGTTTCTCCGATGTAGACTTTGCCGCACTCACAGGGAATCCTGTAGACAACACCATCTTGTTTAGCCGGGTTGACGGTGTCCTTTGGTCGCACTAAGTGTGACCGAAGTGTCGTGTTGGACTTAAAGACGGTGCGAATGCCTTGTTGTTCTAGGCAGCGGCGGAGAGACTCCGAGACTCCTTGGACATAAGGTAAAACGGCGGTGGATTTAAATTCCACGACAGGCTCTCTTCTTGGGGTTGTTCATGCCTTTGTGATCCTCTGTACAAAAGAGGAGGGATATCCGTTAGAAACAAGTACAGATGACAGATGTTTCTTCTCTCCAGCGATTACTGATGGTTTGGTGACGAGACGTTTAGCCCGGTTGTACAGACACTTTACAATACCGCGCTTTACTGACTGAGGGTGGTGTGAATCATACGCTAGGTACTGATCAGTATGTGTTGGTTTCCTGTAGACACTGGTGGTAAGGCGGCCATCAGGTTCTCTGTAAACTGACGTGTCGAGAAAGGCGATCTTGTTGTTGTTCTCGATCTCCATGGTGAAACGGATTGATGGTTGTTGACTGTTCAGGTGTTGCAGGATGACGTCAACTCTATCCCAATCCAGGATGGTGAAAGTATCATCTACGTAGTGTTTCCAGATCTTGGGCTTGCAAGGTGCGGACTCTATTGCTTGTTCTTCAAACATCTCCATGTAGAGATTAGCAATAACCGCAGATACAGGGCTCCCCATGGCTGTGCCGTCTCGTTGTTCGTAAATCGATCCGTTGTACTGGAAGTACGTAGATCTTAATACGAAATTCAAGAGGTCCGCGATTTGAGCTGGTGTAAGTGTCGTGCAGTCAGCCAGGCCTGCGTCGTTCTCCATTTTTTGTAGCGCGGCTTGTACGGCACCCTCGATCGGTACGTTGGTAAACAGTGACTCTACGTCGAAAGACACCATGATCTCGTGGTCCTGGATCTCTTCACTGGCGATGGTGGAGGCGAAGTCAGTTGAGTTCTTCACTGTGAAGCTCGAGTTACCTGCAAGAGGAGATAAAATGTTAGCCAAGAAAGCAGACAGGTCGTATGCAAAGGTGTTGACACACGACACAATTGGCCTAAGCGGTGTGTCGGCCTTGTGGATCTTCGGCAAACCATAGATCCTAGGTGGTTGTTTGTGTCGGGGTCTGATCTTATTAAAACCGCCTCTGATAGGTGTCCACTCAGTTCAGGGTTAGTAGCTTCTCAGATAGCTTCCGGGTCAAGCAGTCTGTCGGATCTTTGTTGAGCAGCTGGTACGGTCCGGAATCAATTAGCGCTGACATTTTTGCGTGGTATGTGTCAGCGTCCAGGATTACGCTGGCGCGTTCTTTGTCGGCCGGAAGGACCATGATGGAGTTGTCCTCTTTTAAGCTTTTAAGAGCCTCCTGCTGTTCCTTCGTGATGTTGCGCGTGGGTGGTTGTGCCTGTTGAAGGATGGTGTTGATGGATCTCCTGACTGTGTCTGCTCGCTCTGCATCTAGACAAACGATAATACACTTTATTATTGCATCTACCACGATGAATAACAACAACCTTTTCCTCGACATTGACCAGAAGTATCGGCGCACAGCCCTAAGGTTGATTCGTCGACATGAGCGTTGCTCACGCAAGCTTGCATGCTATACCAACCATCTCACCTTTCTCAGAAGGTGTATTAAGAACCACATTGTTCCAAGAGATCTGCAAGTTCGGCCGCCAGTTCCCACCAGAGGCGCACGCAGAGTCGCTGAACTAGCATCCATGAGATTCCTGAGGGAAAGAATCAGACTGACGCAGAGAGCCAAGGCAGATACGAAGAAAGAAGCCGAATCAATAGCACAGAGCATAACATCTGCTTTTCCTGTGGATGACGCTGCAGAGGTACTCGACAAGGTTAAATCCACTACCCAGTGAGTATTTAATACCACCAAAGACCGTCAACAGCGCAAGTTTGAGAAACTTTTGCGAGAGAAAAGGAGTCTCGGAGTCTCTCCGCCACTGCCTAGAACAACAAGGCATTCACACCGTCTTTAAGTCCAACACAACACTTCAGTCACACTTAGTGCAACCAAAGGACACCGTCAACCTGGCTAAACAAGATGGTGTTGTCTACAGGATTCCCTGTGAGTGCGGCAAAGTCTACATCGGAGAAACAGGGAGATCTATGCAGGAGAGGATCAAAGAACATGACAGGGATATACGACTCGCCCGTACCCAGACCTCCGCCGTTTCTGAACACACCCACGAGACCGGCCACTATCCTGTCTGGAATGAGGTCAAGTTTATTGATCGAGATCCTCACTGGTACACACGTAGGGTCAAGGAAGCTATTCACATAAGACTTCACCCTAACAACATCAACAGGGACAGTAGAATTGAAATTCCTGAAGCATGGATACCCACGATCAAGAACCACAACAACAGGAGAACGGTACAACAGCAGACCACTGAGGGAACAGCTACTTGCCGGAACAATGGAACAATAGGGGGATCGAAATGCACCAATCACAGTCGACCTTTGTGATATAAATGATACCGTGCAATCAGTCGACCTTATCGCCTGAAGAAGACTAGCAGTAAGCAGTCGAAACGTCGCGATCTACATCTCAAGTGACTACATCGTGAGACAAACGATAATACACTTTATTATTGCATCTACCACGATGAATAACAACAACCTTTTCCTCAACATTGACCAGAAGTATGGGCACACAGCCCTAAGGTTGATTCGTCGACAGGAGCGTTGCTCACGCAAGCTCGCACGCTATACCAACCATCTCACCTTTCTCACAAGGTGTATTAAGAACCACATTGTTCCAAGAGATCTGCAAGTTCGGCTGCCAGTTCCCACCAGAGGCGCACGCAGAGTCGCTGAACTAGCATCCATGAGATTCCTGAGGGAAAGCATCAGACTGACGCAGAGAGCCAAGGCAGATACGAAGAAAGAAGCCGAATCAACAGCACAGAGCATAACATCTGCTTTTTCTGTGGATGACGCTGCAGAGGTACTCGACAAGGTTAAATCCACTACCCAGCGAGTATTTAATACCACCAAAGACCGTCAACAGCGCAAGTTTGAGAAACTTTTGCGAGAGAAACAGTTTTCTGTTTCTCCTAAACCTTTTGTTGACAAAACAAAGTGGGTTATCAACTTGTCATCCAGGACACTTAACGAAGCTGAGGTGTCCTTACTGAAGAAAGGTCTAAATTTTGCCGTGATTCCTACGAGCGTCCCAGCCACCGAGATCATCGTCAAGATTGAGTCAGCAGTCAGGCACTAGATGCGGAGCGAGCAGACACAGTCAGGAGATCCGTCAACACCATCCTTCAACAGGCACAACCACCCACGCCCAACATCACGAAGGAACAGCAGGAGGTTCTTAAAAGCTTAAAAGAGGACAACTCCATCATGGTCCTTCCGGCCGACAAAGAACGCGCCAGCGTAATCCTGGACGCTGACACATACCACGCAAAAATGTCAGTGCTAATTGATTCCGGACCATACCAGCTGCTCAACAAAGATCCGACAGACCGCTTGACCCGGAAGCTATCTGAGAAGCTACTAACCCTGAACTGAGTGGACACCTATCAGAGGCGGTTTTAATAAGATCAGACCCCGACACAAACAACCACCTAGGATCTATGGTTTGCCGAAGATCCACAAGGCCGACACACCGCTTAGGCCAATTGTGTCGTGTGTCAACACCTTTGCATACGACATGTCTGCTTTCTTGGCTAACGTTTTATCTCCTCTTGCAGGTAACTCGAACTTCACAGTGAAGAACTCAACTGACTTCGCCTCCACCATCGCCAGTGAAGAGATCCAGGACCACGAGATCATGGTGTCTTTCGACGTAGAGTCACTGTTTACCAACGTACCGATCGAGGGTGCCGTACAAGCCGCGCTACAAAAAATGGAGAACGACGCAGGCCTGGCTGACTGCACGACACTTACACCAGCTCAAATCACGGACCTCTTGAATTTCGTATTAAGATCTACGTACTTCCAGTGCAACGGATCGATTTACGAACAACGAGACGGCACAGCCATGGGGAGCCCTGTATCTGCGGTTATTGCTAATCTCTACATGGAGATGTTTGAAGAACAAGCAATAGAGTCCGCACCTTGCAAGCCCAAGATCTGGAAATGCTACGTAGATGATACTTTCACCATCCTGGATTGGGATAGAGTTGACGTCATCCTGCAACACCTGAACAGTCAACAACCATCAATCCGTTTCACCATGGAGATCGAGAACAACAAGATCGCCTTTCTCGACACGTCAGTTTACAGAGAACCTGATGGCCGCCTTACCACCAGTGTCTACAGGAAACCAACACATACTGATCAGTACCTAGCGTATGATTCACACCACCCTCAGTCAGTAAAGCGCGGTATTGTAAAGTGTCTGTACAACCGGGCTAAACGTCTCGTCACCAAACCATCAGTAATCGCTGGAGAGAAGAAACATCTGTCATCTGTACTTGTTTCTAACGGATATCCCTCCTCTTTTGTACAGAGGATCACAAAGGCACGAACAACCCCAAGAAGAGAGCCTGTCGTGGAATTTAAATCCACCGCCGTTTTACCTTATGTCCAAGGAGTCTCGGAGTCTCTCCGCTGCTGCCTAGAACAACAAGGCATTCGTACCGTCTTTAAGTCCAACACGACACTTCGGTCACACTTAGTGCGACCAAAGGACACCGTCAACCCGGCTAAACAAGATGGTGTTGTCTACAGGATTCCCTGTGAGTGCGGCAAAGTCTACATCGGAGAAACAGGGAGATCTATGCAGGAGAGGATCAAAGAACATGACAGGGATATACGACTCGCCCGTACCCAGACCTCCGCCGTTTCTGAACACACCCACGAGACCGGCCACTATCCTATCTGGAATGAGGTCAAGTTTATTGATCGAGATCCTCACTGGTACACACATAGGGTCAAGGAAGCTATTCACATAAGACTTCACCCTAACAACATCAACAGGGACAGTGGAATTGAAATTCCTGAAGCATGGATACCCACGATCAAGAAACACAACAGGAGAACGGTACAACAGCGGACCACTGAGGGAACAGCTACTCGCCGGAACAATGGAACAATAGGGGGATCGAAATGCACCAATCGCAGTCGACCTTTGTGATATAAATGATACCGTGCAATCAGTCGACCTTATCGCCTGAAGAAGACTAGCAGTAAGCAGTCGAAACGTCGCGATCTACATCTCAAGTGTCTACATCGTGAGACAAACGATAATACACTTTATTATGAGCAATATTTTTGGTCAAAAGCACGATCAAATAACTGTAGCTTAGTTGATTTAAAAACTCCCGCGTCTTCCCCAAATTGAATATTTGGATGCATTCGAACTAATCTCCTCAACAGTACGCCTAAACCGAGTGGTTGCAAGTACAGTCTCGTTTGACAGCGGTTTCTCACGATGGAAAGGTTAGTACTAGAAATCTGACCAATCCTCGTTTAGCTTAAAATTTCCCAATCTAAATCCAACATGGCGGACGAATTGCTACTAATGGGTTAGTTTGTTCCCCTAATCCTTAAGCGTTTAAAGCCTGTTTCTTTGAAAGCTTCTTTCCTTTACAGAAGGGGTTCAAGAAGGCAAGTTATTTCTTTGTCCTTAGGCCGTCAGAGTAGTGGAGGAGCGGTTACTGCTCATGAAAATCGCCTAATACAGCAAGAGATATAGTGGACTGAGATCAGAGATCATCTTGTTTATGTTGCCATCGAGATATCTTCCCTTCCAACTGAGGCAGTTTGTATTTGGTGCCTGGAAACTTCAACTGCAATAAGATGCCATTACTGTAGGCCTCAAACGATTTTGTGTTCCGAATGCGCTAGGAAACTTCATTCCAGTATCACCACGTACCATGTTTTAGAGTTGTAGAAGGTACTGCAATGACCCGATTATCACTTTATTTAAAAAAATTAACTCACTTTACTTAAATGTACATGTATACGTACATGTAGTTGTTGCAAACTATTAGCTTTAATACATAAGCTTGCACCGTGTGTAAAACATGTGCTGTGTAGTAAATTACATTTTTTCTAAGAACAATCACACAGAAATTAATCTTAACCCCACCTAGTTCAGAAGTAACCTTATCCGTAAACACTATTAATTCAAGCTTCAGTCTGCCATCTGCTAACGACTGGCAGCGATGTAGCAGGATACATCCTGCTACATCGTGATAGTTTATATGTAAGCTGGTTTAAGGACGTTGACCGTACATGTTAGCCAATGTTATAAAACTAACAAATTGTAGTAGTGTACTAATTATAGCTAGAAACAACCAGAAACAACAGATCAGTTATAATTGCTGGCACTATATTTTTTTACATTGCCACTAAAACTTTTGAATGTTTCATCATAATCTATATACCCTTGTTTAATCATATGTATTTTTATTTAGCCTAGTATATTTCTTACTTCCGTATGCACTTAGGAGCCTGCCTGATTTCTTGCTAGGTTAGTTAGGTGCCCCAAATTACAGTGCAGCTCAGATATATGCAAACTACGCATACGCATATTATACAAGCGTATTTTGCGTATACGTGTATGTCAATACGCACACATATGTGCATATATATGCACACATATGCACGTATATACGTGCATACATGTCTCTTTGTTATGCATTCCCATAGGTTTCTTTATGTGAAGCATTGTTAGTCAAAGAAAGGACATTATATTTCTGGGAATGAAAATGCTTTAAAGCGAAATTTGCATATTGTTAAAACGTCATGCTGATCAATAAAAGCTATCATATTTTGACTTTTCGATCACTTCGCAAATTCACCAAGAAACTACCGTTTTTTAACACTTGCTTGATCTTTAGCTACCAAAAACGGAAAGAAAATTGAAACAGTCGCTTGAACTCCCTTTTTAACACGTGAACTTTATGTTTTTACAAGTAAAGATGTGTGTTTTGGTACGTGTCAGCAAGTTGTTTGCAAAATGTTTATTTGTCTGAATTAAGCGTTCTGAAAAAACGTCAAAAAAATGAAATCTACGGTTATATTTGAAACAGATCATTCATTCAAATGGTAAAATACTCTTTCCTTGATGAAAAAATTGTTTATTAAAGTTTCTATGGTGTGCCGCTCACATTTAGTAATTTTTTCTTCAAGGAAAAGTTTTGTGTTTCGGGACACGTTGGCAAGTTGGCAAGATGACTGCAAAATGTTTATTGTCTGAAGTGTTCCAAAGACCTTGTCGAAAAAATGATATCTCCAGTTATATTTGACACAAATCGTTCATTCAAACTCTAAATTGCTTTTTCTTTAGCCAAAGATTTGTTTATCAAAGTTTCTTTGGTGCTTCGCTTACATTTAGTTATTTTTTCTTCAAGGAAAAGTTCTGTGTTTTGGCATGCGTTGGTAAGTCGCTTGCGAGATGTTTACCGTTTGAAGGCTACTTTAAAGCATTCTGAAGACCCTGTGGAAAAATGATATCTCCGTTATACATGTATCTGACACAAACCGTTCATTCAAATGGTAAAATACTCTTTTCCAGACAAAAGAATTGTTTATCGAAGCTTCTATGGTGCGCCACTCACAGTTTGTTATTTTTAATTTTCTTCAAGGAAAAGTTGTGTGTTTTAGCACATTTCCAAGTTGCTTGCTTGGACCGTGATTACTTTGTGTCACAAAAATGTTATCTTTCGGTTTTGTTTGCTCCATGAAGATGAAATTGTTGAAGCGTGTATCCCCGGTTCCATTTGACAAAAAAAACAGTAAATTTATGATTTAACGGCAAAATACTCTCTCTTTTAATTAATATTCAGTCAGTTAATTTTCTTTTAATAACCCAATTGCAAAATGTTAGTTTCAGGTAACATTTTGCTAATAAGTCTAGTCTGAAGGCATACGTGCATATACTGTATACGCGTATTCAAAATAAACAAAACTCTTTCCTGCTCTGTGGCAAGCTGTCAAGCCATTGAAAACAACAATGACCTGTTAAGGAAAGAAAAAAAACAATAGGTTAGCTCATACATACTAATCAGGCATATACGTATATACTGTATATGTGTATATGCATAAACGTATGTGCGTATACATGTATGTATACGTGTATTGGGCTGAAACGAATTACGCATATATTTTGGTTCCGATATATCTGAGCTGCACTGTAGTTGTACTGCAGCAAGTTAGAATATGATGATTATTATTATGACTTGCTCAGGATGGAATGGTTGTTCCTCTTTTTCCAAATCATTTCATTTTGAAAAAATTTAACCACCACTGCTTGTCTGTGGAGATTCAGAGTATCACCTGTATAGATGAATATGGTAAGATATTATTTGGTATAAATTTGTATATATAATTATAAGTTTTGTTATTAGTTTAAAGTTGCATAACTGCAACATGGATAATTATTTACCAGTTTATCAATTACACTATTTTGCATGTAGGTAACCATCATTCCAAGAGAATTGTATTCTGTCAGTGTGAAGCTCTAATAGTACATTTACTGCACCTACAACTTTGGCCAGGTTCTCCTGACAGACCAACTACAGCTTTCCATTTTAGGCTAACGGACAGGGTAGTTGACATGTTTATACACTGTCAAGTTTCCCTTAAAGAATTCTCTGATGTTCTTGATCTGAAAAGGCCACCTTTACAGCCTAAGATTGTAAGTAGTTTTACAAGTACTGACTTTTGTGAGCAGTTTATGAAGGGTATATAGGCAGCCCTCTTCGTCTATTTTGCACCATGATCAGGACTAAGTTTGAATTACAATAAATATATGCAAAAAGTCTAATTCTGCCTGAAAGGAGAGACAGGCCATAATGAATCTGGGTGTTTATTGACTATAGCAGATGATTGTGACATGTAGTTTACTGGGATTTAATGTCATATTTACAAATATCTTGCACAAGGTCTGTGATTTTTTCTACTAAATATTTATGCTAATTAAACTGCACTTATTGAAACATTTAGCTATTTGGATAAGAATATGGGTGTTTGCTGCATTACCTATAATTTATGTAATTAATACAGACATGTTCAGTGGCAGATCCAGATCTTAAGCTAAGGGGAGAAGGGAGGGAGGGCTGTGTTTCTTCTTGACCTGCCAGCTTTTCTTCCTTCCTTCTTTGTTCTTTTTTACCTGAAATAAGGGGGGACGGGCAGCCCGGGACCCTCCCCTAGATCTGCCAGTTATGTTACTGGTTGTATACATGACTGTATAATCACAATTTTATTTTTTAACTGGAAAAAACAAAATAAAACTTTTTCAATTGGTTACAGACAAATAAATTATACATGTATACATGTAACTTGTGTATAATAATACAATTCCTTGCTGTTTAGTGTTAATTTGTCCTTTTTATTCCTTTAGGTGAACTCATTGTATTCTATTTTAAACTCTGGTTGTTTTGAAGAGTGCAGGTAAGGTCAGATTTTATGTTGTCTTGTATCTATCACCTGACATATTTTTAGTGTTACACACATTTCTACATGTATATTTTGTAAACATATGCAGTTTAATAAAGCTTCTTTTGTTTCAGGTTTTTTCAAGTATCATCTCCAGCACTTAAATAAATACTGTCTGGCAATTGATAGTGGCTCAAATTGCCCAATCTGTCCCCAGGTAATGAATTCATTTATTGTTAAATACAATTTATTGATAGATTTACTGTGCATGCAATTTCATTCGTGATTATTATTTTTTTCGTAGTCACTGCTTGTAAGAGTAACTGTTTTATGATCTTAATCCACTGGTTAGTCATGTGCAGTACATACTCTGCACACCCATAATATCAGGAGTTGACTTCAGTATTTTTCGGCTCTACGCTGTAGTTGCATTTTTTGGTTTGATTTAATACAAGTAATAGTCTAGGGTTCTGTTCCTTTTGTGTGGTACTGTAACTCTGAGGTATTTATTTTCCCAGGAAGGAGTGCTGATTAAGTGCATGGATGCTTGCTTTGGGCTGTCTCATAAAAATCTCAAGGGGAAGGACTTTTAACCCCAAAGCACGAAGACCTCTTCTTTGGGGATCAAGATGATGTTGACAACTTCCTTGACCATTATTGGGAGAATAATGTGTCTGAAAATGTATGTCTCTGTGGAACATATTATTTAATATTATTTTACCTCATGTTTTACGACCATTTTGCATGCAATACATTACAATGGACCATACAGCCAGTTTCTGTAGCATTAAGTGACTATCCTTTACGAATAATTATGTCTATTTACCCCTGATTAGAAGATTATACATTGTCTATCGCAGCTGGGCTACCCCCTGGCAGCATAAGATAAGCCACTGCCATTTTATAGACTCAATACACTTGGACAGTGAGGGGCTGTGAAAAAAAGAGGGCCTTGTCCAAGTAATGTACACAGGGCATTAAGGTTTATATATTTTCCCATTTGTACTTTGTGAACAACATCTATTTTCTGAACATCATGCAGTGTTTTCCTTGTAACTCCACCATTGCCTGGTCCCAAGCCCAAGATGTGAAAGGAGGAGGGCAGGGTTAACAATCACATCCTGCCAGTTAACAAGTTGACAAGGTATGGATTCAAAATCTAGAAGCCTGAAGGTAAACAGTACAGTGCACATCTTACCCCTCAACATGTAGTAATATAGGATAAGAAAGAATCTGTCAGTTAGTAATGCAGATGATGTAGCACATCCTTTGTTATTAAAATTAACTGCAGTAATAAACTGTCATTAATTGTCACTATTTCTTTTTTTCTTTTTTTTCTTTCTGTCTCTAGAAATATCCATCTCTTTCTTCTCTGGCCAAAATATCACTATCCATTCCCATATTCCACTGTTATGGACATAACGCACCCTGCCAGGTTAATTTTGTTACTACTGTTTGTTCAGTGGAAACAATTTGATTATGGAAAGGAAACCCTTTCGTGACATGTACTGTGTAAATCATGTCTGCTTGTTTTTGGTTTCTTCTTGGATACTACTTTCTTCTCCTTTTTGTTTGCCTTTGAACCAGAAAAGTTATTTAGCTGGTTAATAAAAAAAATGACTTGCAATAGGAAAGTAATCATTAATCTTCATGTACAGTAAAGTGCAGCTGTTATGGCAGTACCAGGGTAAACAGAAATTATGCCTTTATATGACACAATTCTTTTAACTCGATAAACAAAACATTTGTAGGTGAAGTTTAGTCCTCAAAGAACCAAAGTTGTTGGCCTAACAGATGGAGAAGGGGCTGAAAGACTCTGGTCATTCCTTCGTGAATTCTCAAGAATTACAAAAGAGATGTCCCAGGGAAGAGAACTGACACCCTTACAGATGGCCTTCTGCATTATGGAAGGGGAATAGTAAAGAAGCTACATGTAGGTTTGGCTCAATTGATATTGTTGTGTAAATATAATCATGTAATGGTAGAGTTCCAATTTTCTGCAATTCAGCCTGTATGTATTACTTTGTAATTGCTAGTTCTCACAATACTAAGTTTTTTTCTCCAATTTTTTATTTCTTTTTTTCCATGTTTATTTAATATTATTAATATGTCATCTACATGAACATGCACCCTGTAGTTATACATTTTCTTGACAAGGTCCTGTGCTGAAGTCTGAACTCTTGAAGGCAAAAGAACTTCTTAGCAAGACAAGCAAAGACCTTGACAAAATCTTTAAGAGCCTGCCAGGTATTTCAAGTAGACAATCATATCTATATCTATATATATAAATGTACTGAATACTACATGTACTAAGAGGATTTTAACATGTCAGAGAACGTCATACAAGGTATTTTCATTTGTGATTTCTCTATTTTTTATGTAGTTCCCTATCATCAGCAGACAATACAACAGTGGATGGATTTGGAAGATAGTGCCATAGATCCTGTAGAATCAGGTACATCTCTTCTATCGGTGGGTGTTATATCTCAGTTATGCTGTGTAAATTCTGCATTGCTCTCATAATGCAACAATTAGATTTGGCCATTGGATGGAGATCCATCATAATCAGCAAGGTTTAAATTTACCAGCCTGGTATGACTGACCAGGAATGTTATCCTGGTTTGTGAGATTATATTCCTTGAAACTTAAGAGTAGATGTAAGCATTTTAAGCTTTTATTGCACTGAACGCTGTGATGTTCTTGCCATCTGAACAGGCTTTAGAAGGAAACTCATATCAACCATTTTGCCTA